>NC_025993.2:2177548-2318796 GCF_000442705.2 Elaeis guineensis
ACAACACAGCATCCACCACCACAACATGGAGAGCAACCAGTACAATGGAACAATATTTCAGAATTTAAAAAGCTTGCTCTCCAGCTTTCAAGGGGACTACTGAACCTTTGGAGGCTGATAACTGGATAATGGAGATGGAGAAGGCCTTCACTGTCCAAGAGTGTCTTGATGAAGAAAAGATTCGATATGCAGCTTATTTACTACAAGGAGAAGCATACAACTGGTGTCAGCGACTACAGCGCAAGCATGAACAAGACGGCGAAATACTTACCTGGGAAAGATTTCGGATTGCATTCTATGATCAGTATTTTCTCGGAGTATAAGGATCCAGAAAGAGCAAGAGTTTATTTATTTGAAGCAAAAGGGTATGAGTGTGACTGAATATGAAGCAAAATTTACAGAGTTAGCAAAATTTGCTCTGAGATTAGTGGATGGTGAGCAAGAACGTGTTCACAAGTTTGAGATGGGACTGAGAACTGAAATTTGAAAACAAGTGGTTCCATATGAATTGACAACTTATGCAGATATGGTAAATAAAGCACTGATAATTGAAAGGAAAGTCAATGAAGAACGCATGGAAAGAGAAAAAAAGCAAAGAAAGAGAGCAAAATAAATGATACACAAGGGCAGAATAATAAAAACATCAAAAGATCAACTAAGGGAGCAGTAACAATAAGACTCAACAGATTGATGGTGAGCCGTGCTCCAGATGTGGCAAAAATCATGCAGACAAGGATTGCTATTGGAATACCGGTGCTTGTTTCAAATGTGGTCAGATGGATCATAAAATTGCTAGCTGCCCGCTAAATACTGAAAATCAAGTTGGCCAAAGAACTCATGAAGGACAACATAAGGGTGGTGGACAGATTTCTAAAACCCAGGGAAGAGTTTATGCGCTTACTCAACCGAATCCACAGGCTTTCAAAACAATGGTGACAGGTATGAAAAATTTGAGGACGAAATTTTTTTTTAGGGGTGAAGAATGTTATAGCCCAAAACCCAATTCAGCCCACCAAAGCTCAAAAAAAAAAAAAAAAACAGGGGAATCAAAATCAGGAAGAAGACTCCCGATAGGAGTCTTCTTCTTCGGCGAGATCCGGACAAGATCGAGAATCCTAGGACCTCTCGGAGTCCTAAGGTCCCCTATAAGAAGACCCCCTCCCCTTGAGACCGAACATCGGCCTCCTCCCTCTCTCTTTCTCTCCATTTTTCTCGATCGAAGCCGCGGACACCGTTCGGTTTCTCACCGTGATTGCTCGCCGGTGAGGTCACCGGAGGCCGGGGTGAGTCTTCCTTTCCTTCCTCTCTTCCTTCCCTATCTTTCCGTACCTTTGCTTGAGGCGGCGCGACGAGTGTAGCCGATTTTCGGTCGGGAAAGAGACCCTTTTTTTAGCCTCTTTTTCCTTGATTTTCCGGCGCCGGCGATCGTAATCGACCGCCGGCCATACTCCTCCGTGACGGGGGAGTGGCCCCCGTCTGCCGCCGGCCTCCGCCGCGGCGGCCATGGCCTGAACGGCCCGGCAAAAGGAGGGGAGCGGTCCCCTGTTCCGGGCGGGAAGAGCCGAGAAGAAGAAGAAGAAGAAGAAAAAGAAAAGAAAAGAAAAAGAAAAGAAAAGAAGAAAAAGAAGAAAAGAAAAGAAAAGAAAAAGAAAAAAAGAAGAAAAAAAAGAGAAAAAGAAAAGAAAATAATAATAATAATAATAATAATTATTATTATTATTATAATAACAATATATAATATATATTTATATATATATATAAATAAATGAATAAATACATAAATAAGAAAATAATAATAATAATAAATAATGAGAGAGAGAGAGTTCTCTCTCTTCTCTCTCTTCTTTTCAGTCTGAACCCTGACTTTCTCTCTCTGGAATTGAACTTCTCTCTCTACTTTCTCTCTCTAAATTTTTCTCTCTAGATTGTTTTTCTCTCTTGATGAATTTCTCTCTCTAAAGTTATTCCTCTAGGATTAGCGAAGTGTAAGGCTTCATTGATGATTTTGATCGAGTTTAGGGAAGAGTCTGATTTTAAGTGAGGTTTTGATTTTGGAATTTGTTAGATTTAATTTTGAATTAAAATTAATATAAAAAAATAATTTTGGATAATAGGCACGGAAGAATCTCCTAGAAGTTAGTCGATCTATTCATTCAGTGCTCCGTGAAAGGTAAGTAATGAATCATCTTCTCAAGATATTCCATATTTATTCTGAAAATAAATAATTATTCTCTGAAATTATGTATGATTTATGAAATTATGTTTTGAAAGAAAAGTGCTTTTGAAATATTATGGTATGTCGATTTATGCACATGTTCAGTGAAATATTTATGATATATTATGATACAAAGTGTTTTGATACAGATCGAATTTTGCTCTCAGCCTAACTATGTTTCAGTGGGCCCCGCAATGGGATTATACGTTGGTACTCAGTGGACCCTGCCAGTGGGGGTTGTGCGCTGGTGTTTGTGGACCCTACCAGTGGGGTTGTGCGCTGGTATTTGTGGACCCTGCCAGTGGGGGTTGTGCTGGTATTCTGTGGACCCGCCAATGGGGGTTAAACGTTGGTCATAGTCAAGGCTGTTGAGTTACGAGTGTTTTTGCATCGAATCGGATTTATGATTATGTTATATGTGAATATTTGAAAATATTTGATTGGTATTAAAATAGCATGAAATATACTTTTATGTTATTTGCAGCATTGTTCTTGAAAATTATATAATATCTGAAATATCTGGTAGAGATGCTTGTTACTTACTGGGATGTCTAGCTCATTACCTTTCTTTCTATTTTTCAGATTCAGATAATTAATTTCGAGCGTGGGAAGAAATATTGGGACAGAGCTTTTAGAGGCGAGATTTAGCATTGTCAACTTCATTGAACTTAGATCTATTTTTTTATTTTTTTAGCAAAAATTTTATTGGATTAAGACATTTGATTTAATTACTTGAATTACAGTTGAATAATAATTATTTGAATTTATTCCGCTGCGATGCATTGATATCGTGATGAGATGCCTTGCATGCTTATGAGAGAGTTCTTCATAAGTATGCGGCGGTTGCCACGACCCTCGATTCACAATCTCGATCGGAGCGTGACAAAACCCCTTCGCCTTCGTAGCCCGACAAACACTCGATCCTTCCATCACCCCACAAGAAAAGAACAGAGTCTAACCGGCAAACTCGCAATATATATCATCAGGTATTCTATCAAAGCTTCCATCATCCTCATCTTCTTAAGTTCAGGTATCTCACATTGTTGCATCTAATCAATGGCCGGGGATGGTGTAAAGCCTATTGCTTCTCTTCTTCTAGTCCTCAACTTCTGCATGTATGCCATAGTGGCAACCATTTCAGGTTGGGCCCTCGACGTTGCCATCCATCGGGGTTTCACCATAGGTAAGGATCATCACTGTATGGTTGTATGGTATGATGATTTCTTTCTTCTTTTCTTTCAGAAATTTATCATTAGTTTGGTGGTTTTGGAACTGGCAGGACCGGGATTTGAAGTTCCAGCTCACTTCTCGCCGATATTCTTTCCAATTGGGAATGGCGCGACCGGTTTTATGGTGATATTTGCACTGGTAGCTGGAGTTGTTGGTGCAGCTACAGCCATCGCCGGAGTCGACCACATCCGCTCCTGGAACTATGATAGCTTGCCATCGCAGTATCTTCTGGTATTGCAGCATGGGCTCTTACTTTACTTGCAATGGGGTAAGCCAAAGTTTCTTCATGTGTTCTAATGAACATTTTGGCACAAGAAAATATCACAGAAGACCATGAAGAGAACTAAAATGTTCCATTGATACTTGCAGTTTGGCATGCAAAGAGATTGAATTGGAGGGGAGAAATGCTCGGC
Organism: Elaeis guineensis; assembly: GCF_000442705.2. Lineage (NCBI taxonomy): Eukaryota > Viridiplantae > Streptophyta > Magnoliopsida > Arecales > Arecaceae > Elaeis > Elaeis guineensis. The sequence goes on from NC_025993.2 coordinate 2,181,407, forward strand.
TGGTAAGGGAACACCAGCTATTTGTCTCCATAAATTCCTGCTACTTGTGGATGTTTAGATGGATTTTGTTATGTGAATGATGTTCCTTATGGAAGGAGAAGTTGGTCTGCAAGTTTAGGCCTCTGTTGGTGGAAAGTGCGTTCATTATTGAAAAAAAGCAACCATTCTTTTAAAATAGGTCTCAGTATTAACCTAATTTGGAATCTGGATCTAAATTTTAGACTTGGTGCTAACATGCTCCAATTAATAGTTTTTGAGCAATATCTAGGATTTAAATACTGGACCTCCTTCAAAAGCAAGTCCTTAAAGAAATGTGCTGACCAACAGAGCTAATAGTTGTTGGGGTGCTCAATTTAATGTCAAGCTGGACTGGCACTAAACTCGACCCATTTGCAGGCCTATGCATTAGCATAGGTGCAAATGGTTAATAATTTAGAAGAGAATTGCATAGAACATTAGAAGGGATTAGTTGTCTTTAAGATAGATATAAGATACTGATGATTGCTTCTTCTTTATTTTCTTTGGTCAGCCATATGCTTTGGTGATTTCCTTTATTTTCCAGGTTAATAAGAAGTTTGTAATTTGTTTATGCATATTTCTTTCTGAAAAAAAAAAGAAAGGAAGATTAATTTATGTGTATAAAGGAATCCAACTTGATTGAACCCTTCAAAGAAAAACTGGAAACCGCCTAGTTTTATGTACATGAGAGGCATCCTCAACTGACAACTATTATGGTTTCTCCAATTACTTCATAAAACATTTCAATTAGCTTCTTTACTGGCTTCCACTGCAATTACAAATATGAATGCTTTGATAATTATGGGATTCTAGAGTTGAAAAGAAAAAACAAAAGAAAATATTAGGGGTTTGTCTCTTCTCCTCTGTAGAGGAAAAGGAGGGGAAAAGAGAGCCTCATTGATCTCATGTTAAAAATCTAATCAAAAGTGACATGTTCTCTAATTTGTAAAAAAAATGAGAATGAAAGATGTCTCTGATATGACTATTTTCTTTTATAGAAGATAAAAGAATAAAGTTACAATGGTTACAAGCTCTCCTCTCTCTAACAATTCTAGCTTGCTTAATTATACATTGGATTTTGCAGAGAACCATAGAGGCTTTCTTAATCATTCTTTCAGCAACACAGCTCATATACATTCTTGTCATACATGGAGCAAGAACAAGGGCTTGAAAGCTGAAACTGTTTGGACTGAAGGTTTCTTCATCATCATTTTTTCTCATCGAATTCTCCAGACCTCCTTTATGCATTCCAAGTGAGGTCAGAGATTATTGGCTTGTGCTGTGTGATTAAGCATGAATACTCAAGGCTTGGGCTTGATGTGTCCTAGTAAATGTGCAAAAGATATATCATTATTTAAATGTTCGACAGATACGATATTACCTTGAACTTATTATTTTTTGTGTGGTGATTCTTTTTTTCCAGCTTGAATTTGGGTTCTTTTGCATGCTTGGCTATGAGGCCATTAAGGGGAGAACTTTATAAAGCACCCCAAATGCATGTTGGTGTCAGATAAGCTCTAGTTCTACCACAATTTGATTACTCCATATATGATCAAATTGTAGCCTTATTTTAAGCGTGGATAAGCTTGATTTCTTGCAAGTAAGTTTTTGTTTTTTTTTAAAGAATAATTCTTGCAAGTGGCGTTGAAGGTGAAGATAATCCTTTATCAGAGTATGAATCGTCTGAAGAGTTAGAAAAGATGTATCCTACTTTGTGTGACCATACCAATCACCTCATCTTCTTTCTGAGGGCATTTTTCATCATGAGCTCATCTGGATGATTGGTCCAAAGCAAGAAGACAAGATAATTAGTACGATGTATGACCATGTTGGTGCATCTAATGTCTCAAGAAGCTGATCATCCTTTTGACTTTTCAGTGCCTATGTTGGTATCCTTATACTCTGTCAAGCTGACGCCCTAGTAGTCCGGAAATCGTGGCACAAATTAAGTGAACAGATTTGAGTCATTGTGAGAATCTTATACAAAGTTTAAAAGACTTCTTTGGAATATCTAGTGAATAGTTTCTAGGGAACCAAAATAATTTAGCCTACCAAATTATGGCATTTGTTTGGGAAGAAACTTGAACATTGAGACATTCTTTCTAAAAGAAATCCACTATCTTCTGCATTTTTGATAAAATAATAGGCAATATATCCGAATTTTATAATCCAAGTACCTTCCTTTTAAAATAAATAACGGATAGAAATAGAGGTGAAAGTAATATGGATATTATCCATCTAGATCTTCGTATCCAAATCAATTTGGATATGTAAAGAAATTTGAGGATCTGACCAACGTCCGGATCCGAATCCATATCCATCAAAGAAAAATAGATATGGATATAGATAGATAATTATCTGATCCGTATCTGAATATTCGAATTTACGTGTAATCCTATATAATTTTATATAATATTTAATAATTTTTAAGAAAAATATATAACCATATAAATATGTTATTAACTTGAATCATCATCTATTCAATAATATTTTTTATTCTGTAGTCATCAAATTTAATTATTTAAGTTATATCCATAATTATATCTATACTTCTAGTATTCGAAATATATCCGTATTAATTTAAAATGAATATGAATATAAATTTTTCATTCGAATAATATTCATATCTATATTTGCATTTCTAAGATAAAAATATAGATATAGATATACTGATATTTAATCTGTATCTGATCCAGTTTCAGATAGAAAAAGTTATTATTACAGGTATCATATCCATAGATTCTTTGTTTCCCGCATTTATCCATTTTTGGCCCATTTTTCTCGGTTATTTTTTTTTTATAGTAGCTTGATTAACAACGGTGTACTTGGATGTAGGCCGTCTATGGCCTAGAAATGGATCCCTGGAACAGGGTAGCAAGTTTCCAGTAAACCTTATTCATGGAACCAATTGTTCTAGCAAAAAAGGATCTCGAAATAATGCCTAACATTTTTATAGTATACCACAAATATATTTGATATTAAATACTAAATTAATGCTAAAATTATATGAGAAAATTGGTTGAAAGGGATAAAATCTCATATATACAAATCACATAATTTCTAGGACAGTAAGAAATATAAGTCTCGTAAATTTAGAAATAGCTAAAAGATATGCACAATAATAATGGAAGTCAACGATAAAACATTTCATGGTAGTCGAGAGCACAAGTATGGAAATGGATCAAAATAACCTACGATCGTAAAGAGGATAAATATGGAAATAGATCCTAATAATTATCCATAATTATAAAGTGCATAAATATGAAAATAAATCCAAATGATTATGATAAGATGATAGTGTGCATGTACTTGACTAAATTTTCTAATAAAAATATAGACAAAGAACTCGTAATTATAAAGAGTACAAGTATGGAAATAGATCTCAATGATAATGGAGAAATGAGAGCATAATTGGTTGCCTAGTACTCCTCCAGCTGGGATATATAAAGTGGAAAAACCCCCAGCTTGTACATTACCATATGAAATTTCGCTTTACTAGGTACCTTGGTGAAGATATCTATAAGTTGATGTTGAGATGAAATAAAGTGATGGTACCATTTTGTAATTTCTTTCAATATGATCGTCCAACTTGATATGTCCAGTCCACTCATGAAACACCGGGCTGGCCATCATGTATAAGGCTGTTTGATTGTCACAGGGGAGTTGCATCTACTATGGTATGTAATACCAAGCTTCAATGGCAAGTATCGTAACCATACAAGTTTGCTGTGGACTGCTTGATGTTCTGGTGCACTCTGAAAGATAATCTCAGGTGAGCTTTTAGTTCTTCTTATTGGAAAATCTTTGATCGCATCATAGCTTTTAGTTCGAGCTCTCTAGCTCACTCCATTGTTATGGCACACTGGATCATCGGGGATAGTGCATTCCACAACTAAGTTTGCCAATATTTGAGCTTTGATGGAGGGCTGAGGTTGGAATTTTACTTCGAACTCTGCGAGCTCAATCGTCCATTTCGCCAATCACCCAGAAGTATCGGCCGATGCAAGACAGCCTTAAGTGGTTGATCAGTCAGCACCATAATAGGATGTGCTTGGAAGTAAGGCCGGAGCCTTCGGGCTGCAATGATGAGGGCAAAAATCAGTTTTTCCAACCTAGTATATCTGGTCTCCATATCTAATGCACAAGGGCTTGCTCCTTTTCTCATGCACATAGCAGGTAAGAGTGGTGATCTAGCAGAGAGTGCAACGAGCAGAGTTTACATTGCAGCATACAGGAAACAAGCTGACCATTTACTTGGTACTAGTAGAGGAGGTAATTGTTCTGATTAATGAAGTAGTCATCACTTGTAGCATTCAAAGAAAAATCATGAAGCGACATTAAGAGGGGATGCATAGAATATACTATGGTATTTGACAGGACAAAAAAAGATTGCTGTATTAAGGTTATTTAGATCATCTTGCCACGAGAATATGCAAAGGGTACGCAGTTGTGCATTGTTGACGATAGTTTGGTATCATGAGTGCTAGGTGTCTTAATTTGTATATTTATATGTTAAAGCAGATATATAATTTTAAATTGTAATTTGATATTAGGCAAATATTTGAACATTGACACATATTTATTCAGCAGAAGTGTGAAGAGACAAGCTTTTGCTGTCAGCTTTGGGATCTTGGAGAAATAAAAGGATTAAACAAAAATTTGGGGCTGGTTAGAGAGAGTTTATTGGTCATGTAACCAACACAATCATTAGTGTGATAGAGTAAATGGTTTGGTTAACTGTCTCTTTTCTTTTCTCTTTAATTAATCATGTCCGATGGTTATATACATGAAAAGGCCAGCACGTAAATGTGGCCATTGTCAGGTCCTCTTTTTGTAAGATCTAGTCGGTGGCGAACTAGTTTTTTAGTGAGCCAGTATTGCATACGATCTAATAGTAGTTTGTTAAAAAATTTTATCTACTTTATATTTAGTTTCTTAGGATATCTGAAATGCATGGTTCTTTTAAAATAAATTATTTTTAATCCATATTTCTGCTTGTTAAGTTAGTATCAACAAAATAATTTAGGTCACTAATGATTTCAAAGTTGACCCTGATCTGATCCTGAGATTTTAGCGCATTGATTACCCAAGCATGGTCACTTGTGAGGACTATTTATCAAAGCTGATGGCCATCAGAATGATATTGGTTGTGTTCTTTTTGGTAGATATAGGAATCATGCTATACTCAGGGCCAATGACTTTCGAAACAAAGATTAGTTTTTCCTCTTAATTTAATGGTTGCTCTTATTACAGAGCTTTTAGAAGGATATTACATTGCAACTTCTGAGTTGTGGGTTCTGGTGCATAAAATAGATGCAACTTCACAAACTAATGCTATTTTCAAGAGTGACTGGTTGCACATCTTTGAGGATGTCCTAACAGCTAAGCAATATAGTCCTCCATGTATGTATCATGAAGGTCAAGAATTGGTCACTTTTTGAAAGAAAATTCTTTATACTTTTTCTAGGACTTGATTACTTGAAGAATTAAACTCATGTAAAGTGAAGCAAAGCGACCAGAAAGTAAAGTATTGCTCCTCTTCTATTGTGATTTAATATACCAATTAATGTTTATCAATCCTTTTCACAGTTATAAAATAATGAACTTCAGTTTGCATAGCCACTTATAACCATTTAACAAATAAGTTAAACAAATAAAATATGAGTAATTACTATCTGTTATGTCCCACATATGGTAATAGATGACTTTGTTCTTGATTCTTAAATAATTGCATTTTTTTACTGTAGCTACAAATGCTAGCTTTTACAGACAGTCCTTGTGGGCCTTAGCAGAAGTAGGGAGTCTGTTCCATATCCAGTTTCACTACTTATGTCACCGGATGTATTTGCAGTCAAATCTGCTGTTTTATTTCTCTCTCCATTTGAAAGAGATTCTGGGATTGGTATTTTGGATGTATTCTTTCACATTGTCAGAGTATATTCTTGATTTCACAAGTTCATTTTGCTCCCTTTGGGCAGGAAATCTGCTTGTCAATCTTTCTTTTGTTTTTCTACCTGCTTGTTCAAACCTTCAGTATTCCTCCACTCTCACTCACCCTCCATTACCTGCATTACCATCCATAGTATGTCAGTAGTGCTCCCTTTTTTTAAAAAAAAAGAATTTAACATGCTGTGGGCATCAAGCCTTGTCCTGACTATCCTGGTTCTGCTACATGGATCCTCATCTGTGAAGTATTCCTATTTAGGTTTTCGATCAATTTCATTCTGATATGTTTCTTAAGATCGGCTGTCAACCTAGCATCAACCTCCCATCTTTTCATCGAAGGCCTGGACCGGCATCGATGATGCTGATTGTTGTTGAATGATTCTTAGATTTTTTTCCCTCTCCACTTGTATTGATTTTTGTATCTTTGCCTTTTAACATGCAAACCTGAGTGCTCAAGAGCTGTCTACTCTTTATAGTTTTCTTATGATGAATTCCATCTAAATTATGATCAAGGTTTAACATTTCAACAGGATAGGGGGCATCCTTGTCGTCTCGTCCCATTCTTGTGAGAAAACGGGATCGAGATGGGGTCAAGATTCTGGAAGCCATCTATGTAGGGGAGAAGAAGAAAGTGGAAAAAGAAAGGAAGATGAAGAAGAGGAAAAGTTGAAAGGAAAGAAGAAGAAGAAGAAGAAAAAATAAAGAAAGAAAGGGAGGAAGAAGAAAAAGAAAGGAAGGAAGAAAGGAAAGAGAAAGAAGAAGAAAAGGAAAAAAAGAAAGGAAGGGACAAGGAAAATAAAGAAAAATGAAAGAAAAGAAAGGAAAGTAGAAGAAAAAGAAAGAAAAGAAGGAAAGAAAAGAAATAAAGGAAAGAAGAAGGGGAGAGAGACAGATGATATCTAATGAGATAGCTGTCGGGACGGGGTGGGATAGTGGGGCATCCCATTCTATAGAGATAGTGAGACATCTCTGTTCCACGGAATTTAAAACCTTGATTATGATATAGCATTCTATTAGTATCTACGAATAATAGTATAGTAAAAATATAACATGATCTATTAAAACTCTATAACCATAGGTTCAGTTTTTTTATCCATTGGAATCTAATTAGACTCTAAATTCTCCCTAGTCTAATATGTCTGGTGCTATATATGAGTTCTATAATCCACTAGGCCCAGCAGCTTCATTCTACTAATCTTCTTTGCCCTAGTCCACCTTTTTCTTGATAGAAGTTTGTTTGCTTGATAATGCATGGGGTGTCTTTGTTAGTGATCTTATTCATTATTATGTTAATATCCTTTTAGATGGGGTTGGATAGAAGAAAGCATTTTTCTAATAGTTTTGCAGAACACCTAATCTATTCAATCTTCTTGCTGAGGGTGGACGATTTGCCTTTCAACCTTTCAGCTTATGTTTGATTTGATCAAGGAAAGAAAAAAAACTTGTTTTTATTTCATAGGTACAAAGGGGCATCATGGGTAGAGAGCCTTATGTAATATCGAGAGAACCTTGTCGACTCTCCTTATCTTAGGAAATAGATCACTTAGAATAGGACCGTAGGTCTATCCACTCATTAACTGCTGAAGGTTTTTATTTTCTCTAGATGTTATCTGGGTGAGTTAGGACTTGCAGTTGCTTTACTCATGTCTGAGTTTTTGAAATCAAAGACCTTATAGTGGAATGCTAATTTTCTGCTGGTGTTATTGATAAACAATGCTATCTTTGGAGAAAGCATGATTCCATATGACTAATATACTAGAATGGCAGAATTACTACCATAAATTAGTCTATCATGTTTTCCTTGCGTTGGAATAGGTTTGTTGAGGGATTGACATCTGGCTTGCTTTTGGTTATTTTAAGGATTAAATGCCAGTCAATATCGTAATTCACTGTATGGTATATACTGCATGCCACAATTTTCAACGTGAGAACTGTCCCATAAAAGTGTCTATAGGATAGTTCGTTATTGCATTACAGTAGCATATAGGCCGATATATTTTGGCATTTGGTCATAGTAAATTAAATTTGCATGAACTTAGCTTAATTCCATTATTTCTTGTGGGCATATTTTTTATTTTTCCCCAATTTGTTGTTTGATTTGTGGAATCCAATATAACACTGCCTTCATTGGCATGTGGGCCAGAATTATATAGATAATGTTGCATGTGTGCTCGTCAACTCAAAGACACATTCGATGTGCTTTCAGATGTTGTAATTGTTCATGCACCAAACATTATGCTTCAGTGTTTAAAATATGTGTACCTCTCACTGGAAGACAGTAAAATAGTCTTGATGCAAAAATTAGGTTTTCTAATGCAGCACACCAGCTGTGTATATTTTGGTACTATAATGAACTACTGTAGGCAGTCAGCTTTCCATTTTGTTTTTTATTTAAATTCATATCAGAGAAGATATTAAGTTGCAGTACTATCTCCAAGAGAGCACCAGCTTCCACATTCCAATAATGTGAGTGCACATCATTGAATTCCAGTCACATGTGGCTGGACTCCAAGGCTCTGACAGTAGTAGGTGATGTATCTGTGCTGGTGTTTGCAGATTGTATATATGGTATGGCATTATAAGCATATGGTGTTTACTTCTGAAAAACATAGGTATGATATATGATACTATAATTCCTTGGTTGACTTCCTACAAATTAGAGCTGTATTGTGGCTCTTCTGGTATAGTCCTTAAGGTTCATTTTAATTTTTGCCATTGAGTTTTGTGATGTAAGTAATAACTCTTTGCATCAAAGGCCAATTCTTATATTGTCTTGTAGTCTAAAGCTCTAGCAGCTAATTTTTGAGATCTTTGAATCTACAATGTTGAATAGTATCATATTTTTCTTTCGTCAAGGTCAATGAGCAGTTTTCCCCTCTTTTTTAATAAAATAACACTTTTCTTGATTATCTAAAATCAGTTTTGTTATCAGAATCTCAATTTATGCCCCATTACAGTGAGTGGTCATGTTTAGAAGATAGATGCGATGTTGTAGATGACATGAGGACCATCTTTAAGGTGCTTTTGTTATTATCAGGTAGCAAGAATTAAGAAAGTCAACTTTTGAAGTTTTGAAGCTTTTATTTTGTCATATCTAATCATTCATTGACATTGCTATCTTGCCACTTGGTGAGGTCATGCTTGTGTATCCTTTTCAAATCGGAAGGCTACTTTGAAAAGAGATGAAGATTGTGAAGATGAACCCTTGTTTTGATATCAAGTGGACTTTGAGGAAGAATTTCATGAACCTAGCCCATGCCCTAATACAAAGGTGAATGTATCATGGATGATGTTTGAAAAATACTGTTTGTGGTTGCCAGGCAGCCATGGTGCTGCGTAGGTAGGGAGTCAAGAGGTCAAAGTGGTCCACGAATAACATATTCGAAATACTTAACAATATGTGGAAAAATTTAAAAATAGTTTTGTCTAAGAAAATGAAACATTTTCTGACAAGCAACATATGTTAAGTCAATGGCAAGTACGAATTTTTGGCAACATTTGGTGCTGATTCATAAATTGATCTCATCCTCCATGTTTGACAATGGTTTAGAGCACAAGGCTGGGGCAAGGCTGCTGTCTTTTTGAAATCAGTCAAGAATAATATTGTAAAAGATGAGTACCGAAGGAAAATGAAGCTATTCACAAAGGTGAAGCTTTTGTCAGAATCCTCTTGGCAATGTTGAACCACGAAAGCTAGCACATTGGTCAAATGCTTCAGAAACATCGAAAGCATGATGGCAGTGTAAAAAACTAAATATTCTTTAGGGGCTATGGAAGCCACAAGATCAAGATGATATATGCTTATCTCAAAAATCTGCTAACAAGATAAGTATTGAAGTTCAGTCTAAGAGATCTTAACATTGAATGCAAACTTTGTACAACTAATGAGTACTCATCATCCATTATCAGTTTACTGGAAGACAAAAAATGAGCTGATTGCATTTACATCAAGAGCTGATTGCATTCACATCAACTTATTGGGGTCCAAGTTCCTATAGAAATGGAAGTGATTATTAGTGCCAGAATGGGTGTTTGGGCTTGTCTTGGTTTGCATTTATGTGCCTTTGTATTTTAAGAGTTTCAGTATCTTTTGGTTTTAGCTTGCCGTTGACAACAAATTTCATATGGCAAAATTTAAACTTTAGGAAGCTGCATGCTGAGATTGTTATTCCATATTTTGGTATTTCAATGTTACTTTTTTTCTTCACGTGTAATTTAGACTAAGGTTTTAAATCCTGTGGGACGGGGCTGTTCCAGTTTTTTCATGGAACGGGACGTGCCACCGTCCTGTCCTGTCTCGATACTTGGGACAGAGGATGTCTCAAGTCATCCCAATTCTTAATTGGGAAGCTGGGATACTAGCGGGGCGGTCTGTCCGACACATGGGATGATACTCTATCCCGGTGTCCCACGGGACATCCCGCTCGGATTAAATCCTTGATTTAGACGGTACTCCATTTTAACATTGTTGTTTTCCTCTAAATTAATGAGATTAGGAGTTTTTTTTGTCAATTCATATGTTAAGTTGGTTTTAAATGGCTGTGATGTTTCTGTTTGTAGTTTAGATTGCTATAAGGGAAGTCACTGTATACTTTGGCATGCCTCGAGGCTCAAACTTATTTGAAATCCAGAAGTGTGGCTCCATAATTGATCAAAAATAACATTATTGTGGAACCACCCTTGAAAGAAAATCTTCATATGTTAGAATCAAGCACAACTAACGGTGTATTGCAAGCCACTAAGATTACATGAAATCTTGTTATAAAATCTGTATGCCATACTTTACCTTCAAAAATTAAATTGTTTCTTCTTTGACATTCTTTTGCATCATCTACTTTCTGTTACTTAATGGCTAATATCTTAAATACCAGGCATGCTCTTGATTCTGCATTCACTGGTTGCAGAATCTCTGTTAGATCACATTTTTCTTCTCATAACCTCTGCCATCACCAAAACCATAGGGCTGTTTTGTCGGTCTTTTTATTTTTATTTTTATAATCAATGATTGTCATCATTGTCACATAACATGTTAAGAAGAAAACCAGTAATTATGCCTAACTTAATTTCATCCTTCCCTTATGTTCTGCACATAGCAGGACATCACCAATTGATCCTGCATTATCTTGACCTTTTTAGCTAATCAGTGCATGGGATATGGCTTGCTAATGTAGGAGATCTAATTTTAAATAGCTAATACCTACTTTACAGCTTATATTGGTTTTGGTTAAATAATATCATAAATATAATCCCGTTCATGGTCTCATATTGACTACATTTAACCTGAAAAGAATTTAAAATAAGTTACATTTCCTTTCTGTTAAAAACTTATTATACTCATAAATTGTATCTTAACTGTATGATTTTTCCTTAACTTTTGTTTCCTAGCAGAGCTTGTAGATGCCTTTTATCTTAATGTTGTCTTTGGTAACATGATATATTTGTATTATCACCTTTTATGTCCTAGTAATTCAAGCAACTTTCTAGAGATGATTAATTTAGAATTATAGATAGGTTAGTGGAGAATGTATCATGGACTTTCTAGAGACATTATTCAATAGAGCATGTGGGATGAGCATGACAATATAAGGAAAGGTAGCTGAATAGGACAAAAAAACAAACAAAGGCTTATTTATGACAGTTGTAAGCGTGGCAATTTATAACCCGACCCATCAACCTAACCCATGAATGATCCATTTTAAAGAGATTTGGGTTTAACATAAATGGATTGGGTCATAAATGGGTCAACCTATCTAGACCTATTTATTAGATGGGTTGAGTTCAAGTTTAGACCTTTAAACTGTTTAACCCATTTTGACTCTTTAATGATTAGGTTGGGTCCTAACTCGAACCATTTAACCTGTTTAACTCGTTTAACCCACATTGACCCGTTTAACCTGACGTGACTTGTTTAATAAATGAGTTATGTAGATCGGGTCAGGTTGCCTATTTAATAAATCGGTTGGGTTTAGATTTGAATTTTTGACCGGTTTAATAAATAGGTCAGATTTGGGTTAACAAATTTTTGACCCGATTCGCATTTGACCGGATCTGTATCCGAGCTAACCCAATCCAATACCCCTATAGAGTGGTGAACTTTTATGTTCCTAAGGGTACCCTTTCCGATTATTGACTTGAATGGAGGTGCAAAAGTAGTTTTTTTTTTTTTTTACCTTTCATTTCATAAATTGAAAAAAGTAGCATCAGGTGTTTTGGCTTGATGATTTGGATTTTGAACTAATTTGAGCATCAATATGAATGATGTTCTAAAATTTGTTAAGTAACGTCGGACATTAGAAAGCAAATATGCATTTATCATTTGTTTATCTGTTAGTCTGTCAGCAAAATTTTCTTTTACTGTTGGGTCTTGTTGGTATACCATGAAGATTTGTCAGAACCTTGTTTAACTCATTGATGCAACTATTACTTTTTAAATTTGTGATGCCTTCTTGTCAATTGCTTGCTCAAAATTTGGGAACGTGTATGTATATTGACATTGAGGTTGGGAAGTTTTAACTCATGCAGCTTTAAACTTCTTGACTGCAAAAGGCTATACATACACATGTGCATGGAGTGTAGACATGTGTCCACGCACATGTGCATGCTTACATATACATAGACATAAACCACATATATGATGTGTACATCAGTATATTCTTTTATTTAATTCATTAAATAGGGAAAAGGTATCAATATCATCAGCATGACATTAGAGTCTAGTGGTGGGCTTGAGAGTTTAGAGATACAGATAGTAAAACGACTTCTGAAGATATAATTTCAGGAGGCCGTAAAGAAGGTAATGTGAATGGAGTCTTATTCTTGTAAACAGAAGGGAAGTTCTTTTCATTTTTGACCACTTTTACAAAACTTTGGTGCTTTGCATCCTTGATTCTGCAGACTTGCAATCCTAATGTTTGAGCTAAAGAGCTCATGCATTTCCACATAATACATCCTGACAGCAAAATGATCCTTATTATTGCAACAGCAGGTCAATTCTTTTTCACTTTTGACCACCTTTATAAAAGTTTGGTGCTTTACATCCTTGATGCTGCAGACTTGCAATCTTTGAGCTAGAGGGTTCATTCAGTTCTACATAATACATCACTGACAGTAAAGTGATCCTTATTCTTGTACCAGCAGGGCAATTCTTTTTCATTTTTGACCGCATCATTGCTGCACCAAACTAGCAGTCCTAATTCTGATCTTTAGAGCTTATGGACATAATACATCCTTGATGGTCAGTTGAATCAAACTACTTGCTGTTCATTTGTCTATGGAATTTTTAATCTTAAATGTAGTGCAAACTTCAACTGAACACATGAGATGGATGATTTCTACAAAACCACTATATGCAAATCAGCTTAAACGCTTCCTCAAGTTGCCTGGTTGATGGTAGGATGAAATACGACTGTCATTTTTTTTCATCTTTTTTATGTAAGAATTCCTTAATGATTATGGGCTGTCTGGTGCAATCTGATTCTATGTCATGTTTTCACTTGTTTTCCAAGGCTGTAGAATCTGATTTCAGATATAAAGAGGAGATAAAGGTCACTATAGGCAGTACCATGAAAGGTTAAACCTATGGCTTACAAAGATAATCCCCATTTGAAAGGAGAATGAAATGACTAAGGAACAAAAATCGATTACGCTTAATGCAACTCAATGTTTATGTGGTTACGGTGTTCAAATGTGTATTACGATACTAATTGCCAAGGATTTGCTCTCATTTCTCAATTTTTTGTAGTAATTCAGTATAGCATTCTTTAGGACCGTCATTTAAAATTTAGTAAAAAGACAAAAATTGTTTTAAGCATCATTAACACGAACCATACTTTAGTGTGTGTTTGTCACTAAAACCCCATTCTTTTAATGATTATCATCTCTGAAGTAGCTAAGCTGACAAAAGCAAGACGCTTTGGGACCTAGAGTTAGCTTTGAAACATGTGCTTGTATGCATAAATATGATATAGATTTAGAAGGGCTGGAAGTTCCTTTTTCTTGTTCATTGATAATTGTAATAATCCACACAAAGAGAACTTGGAATGTTATGTTCAACTTGGATCACGCAACTGGCTAACGTGCATTGAAGGGCTGTGCATCATCGGCAGTGAGCATAGATTTAGTTTAATCTTTTAGCTTCCTCAATCTTATCTTTTAGTTCTGTTTAATTTTTAGTTCTAGTTTTTTTAATGAGTATGGCTGAGACTAGAATATCCTGCAGTTGTTTGGAACGTTATATGGGCATAACTTAATAAGCCACATCAAGTGTTAGTTTATGGAAGTGAAAAACAGGTGAGGTTTTAGGTTTTTGCTCGAAGGTGTCATGTTCTGGGTTTTCTCAGTTTTGGGGGTGATTGGAAATAAAGTGTTTCTTTTCCAATGGCCATCCAATCCGTTACTTCTATCTCTTCTCTTCTCTTCTCTTCTCAGTCCTTCCTCTTCTTCTTTCCATGTCCTCCTTACTTTCCCTTCATCCAGTTTCCTTGCTGATAATTTGATTTCTGGCGTCTTTTTTTTTTTTTTTTTTGCAAATATGAATACTATTACTTCTATATCTTTGCATACATGTTGATGGAGTTCTAAGAACATGTTATGATGCGTTTGGTGGATGCAGGACTTAGGGATTTTTATTAGATTTAATTTTTGTTGTCAATTTATTATATTTTACTTTTACTTTTTAGTTGTTTTCAGTTTTTTGATAGGTTATTCGAGGATGGGTATTAAAAGGTTTCAGATTTTATTTAGCTTGATGGGTCTAGCTACTGTAATGATATTATTCACATGATGTTGCTTATGCTATAGTAACTTTGAGCAGTAATCATGCTACAGTAATTGCGAATGTTGCCGTTTACTGTTCCAACTTTTTTGGTGTTTTGATTTTATTACTTGGTCCACATTTTCCTGCCGTAACATCTCTTGTTTGCATTTATTCTATTGCTGGTCAGTCAGTGATTGTTATGCAATGCTGATTGTGTTGCGATGTCTTTTTGTGCAGAAGCAGAACGTGAAGATATATAGTATGATAGTTGATAAATCATTATGGTCCTGTACATGGATGATAAATCATTATGGCTGGTATATTTGGTGATGGAAAAATGATTATAAAGTGGATGAAGCATTGTTTTAGAAGATATATATTTTATTTGTGGATTTTTTTTATTTAAATAGATTTTTTTTTTTTTTTTTTTTTTGATGCATTCAACTATGTGCGGTTCAATCATTAACCAAACTGGTTACATTCTGGCTATGGATGAGGGTAAGCTTATTCGTGAAATAAAAGGTTGTTGATGGGTGTGAGGATATTGACATGGGGAATCTGCAGAAATTATGGACCCCACAATTTTCATCATTTTAAGGATATTAAAAGTTATCGTTTTGTGGGTGCCAACTGGCTCAGTTGTCAGAGTCATTGATCACCGAAAACGGTGATATAACAGTGATATGGCTCTGGTTTTGTCGGGTTTTCTATCGATTTAGTATTAATTTTAAAAAAATTATCAAAATAATTTTTTTAAAAATTATTTATCAAAATATTATTTAAAATAAAATCATCAAAATAAAATTATCATACGATAATTTTTTTTTTTGACATATATTTATTGCGAGTTAGA
The DNA here is from genome assembly GCF_000442705.2 of Elaeis guineensis. Taxonomy (NCBI): domain Eukaryota; kingdom Viridiplantae; phylum Streptophyta; class Magnoliopsida; order Arecales; family Arecaceae; genus Elaeis; species Elaeis guineensis. Next base: position 2,196,979 of record NC_025993.2, read on the forward strand.
AATGTCTCTGAGACTTTACATTTTTGATTCTTGGGTTGTGGATTCTTAGGACCACTGGTGGTTTGAATTATTTGAAATTTGAATATGATGTGGTTCTCACATGAATCTCATGATAATTGAAAGTGGGGTTTAGTTGCTTCTTAGAGTTTGTTTAAGGGAGGAGGCATTAAAAACTGTGTGAAACATATGATTTTAGTGCTGGGTTCTAAATTTGGATTAGAAATATATATATTTAATTATCAATCTTAAATTTTGTTATTTATACCAGTGAACTTTTTAATTTCCATCGATTGTTTCACCAGCATTGCACCTTTTTAAGCATGCTCATGACCATTCTTTATGTATGAAATCAAGAGTGATGGTATTTTGGTTACATGAATCAATCAATTTCTAATAAGTTTGTATCCTCAATAAAGATTTTTTTTTAAGTTAGCAATAATATTAAAGAAGTATTTATCAGTAATACAGAAGATGAAACAACTGAATAATATTACATTTTAATATTCCCTATCCTACAACATTGAATAATTAATGATGAATTCAATCAAATTTTTAATATTCTGTAACTTGTAACTAATCTTCCCAAAATCTAGAAACAGCACATTTTTCCTGACTGAACATGTCTCTTAAATATCCACTTCCCTGCACCCAAATCCACTCACATGCCTGCCCCTAATTCTAGCAACAAGGTTTGGAGAAAAACCTCCATTATTTAGGGATGGGAGAAATGACCATTGTTTGGAAAGGTGATGCAATTGGTTGATTCATCATGAATAACTAAATCGATAGTAAGCAATTGATGATATTGCTTGGTGGCATGTAATTAATGGTGTGAGGCCTGTTCTTGCAGCTGGTGGTAGTGATTGGGTTATTAAATCAGTCCAAGAGCACCAATTTAAGAAATTTGACATGATTCAGATATTGGGATGTAAGCACATGTGCTAACACCAAAACATGGGAAGATGTGCAATAACTATACCAATGCATGTTATATCATGGTACAACACCAACCCAAAAAACTGGGAAAATTGCTTCATTGCTCAAACAAAAAGAAAAAAAAAGAACTATTACTGAAAGGAAGTGGGGGCTGCAAGGCCACATTACTCAAAAAATGTAGCAAATGATTCTTAGACTGTGGTGCTACAAGTTTATAATGAATATCCATAATAGTTTTATTCAGGGGGAGGAGGTCATAATCTATCAAATTATCACTTCTCTACAAGATCATTTTATCTTCATGGTTTCATTTTAATGTTTCTAATCATGAGAGTTAGCTATAGCCTATTGTTTATACTTGCTTTATCTTAGCATATTTCGGTTATTGTAATTTAACTTTTGTATGTTTTAAAGCCTTATAGTTTACATTTTCAGATTAGGGCTTAACCATTCGATACTTCTTTTATTTTCAGATTTCATAATGTGATTAATAGGAGCAGTGAAATTCATGTTCTGTGGAATATTTTTTTTGAAAATTTAATGACAATCATGTGACATGATTTATGAATTTGATACTATATGGCTTGAAGAGTGAGTTTGGAGGATCTGCGAAAATACTGAAATCACAATGTTGGAAGAGTAACTCTATCCATACAATTACAATAGTTTAAACAAAAGTTTGCTGAACTAGTATTTTTGGCCATATCAATTGGCTACTGGTTTGATACAATATTGGTATGTACCGTAGCAAGCTGAGGTATACCAGAGACAAAGGATTGGGATGAGAGGGAGAAACCCTAACCCTGACCCTTGGAGGAGGAGAACTGAAACGGGGAAGGGGGTGGGAGAGATCGTACCAATCCAAATGCCTATAGGGGGATAGTGCTGGCATCAATTGAGGGCAACAGTGTCAGCATCCGTCAGTGTCGATCAAGGGTGAAGATGTCAGCTAGGATTCATAGAGTGGGGAAGATCAAAGTTGAACACAAATGGGGTGAAGAGGGTCGGGGGTTAAGGTGTATGGCATCAGTGTCAGCATTGATCGAGGGTGAAGATGCTAGCTAGGGTTCATAGATTTTTTTCTTTTTTTTTTTTGGGGGGGGGGGGGAGGGGGTGTTCGAACCATTTCGATTGGCCAAACAGTCTCATTTTGTTGGCTGGCTGGTTTGGTGCATCTGAACCGCTCGGCTTGGGACAGTTCAGCATTCTTGGTCTAGACCCCATTCATGCAATTGAGCTGATCTTTCATGGGATGGTGTTGAAACATGATTGATGTGTCATGCATCTTCAGTTTAAGGACATGCTATAAACTGATCGGGAGTTGTTACAGCATATTCCTCTCATCTTGCTTGTAGAAGGAAATGAGAAAACGACAAGTCCTTGTGTTCATGCAGAAGAAGCTTTGAATTTAGTCTAGCTAGAATTGCATCGTCCCTTATTATCAGATCCATTTATTGAAACTGGTAGTTGAGTATTAGCTATACAACATAGGAAATTTGTGGGACTTGTAGTACATTCTGACATTTGAATAAATAGAGGGGAAGGTGTAAAAATAAAACCCATCTGATCCCACTTACAGAGGCTGGGCATTAGATTGTTGATGGGATACTAAATTGATCCTATGGAAAAGATCACTATAACAGCAATGCAGCCTGCGGCAGGCAGCAATGCAGCATGCGACAAAGATAAATGCTGAAATCCACCACGAACTAGGATGACTATAGAGAGAGATGAGAGCCAGGTGAAGGAGAGCGGTAATTGGGGAAATAATGAAACTCAAACAAATCTCCAAGTTTTAATTCTTTTGGTTATTCACCACCACTTAGGTTTGAAGTTTTAACCTGTGACCTCTCTTATGGAGAGATGGGTGCCAACTAGCTTCGCTGGCAGCTGCTAATTTAAAAATATTTCTGTGAAAGCCTGTGCACTCATGTGTAGTCCCATATTGGCTATGTACTAGATAGATTTTGGATGCTTATATGAGGCCAAGAAATCCAAACAACACCTTTCGGTTAACCTTTTTGGGGGTGAAGTCCTAGGTTGTCATAAATGGTATCATAGTAGATCCAGCCCATAGTCTATGTGGATTAGAGGGTGCTGCAGCATGGCCTTGTTTGGGTCAACCATGGGTTGGTGGTATTTATGATTGGATTTGAATAGATTTGGACACTTAGCTAGATGCCAGGGCTTAAACGGGGGGAGTTTTCAAATTGTCTATGCATGGGGCAGATCTTAGGTACTTGTATAAAGCTAAGGAACCAGATAACACCTTCTAGCTAGACGTTTGGGATGAGGTCTTGGGTTGTTACAATTTCAGTATTGAGTGTTGGTTTAAATATGTTATGTTGGAAAGAATAGTTTGAAACCATGAATAAAATTAGGTTAAAATTTTCTTTGCTCACAGACAACTCACAAAAATTATTTCAGTAACAGTAATTTTATTTATTTATTTTTCAGATCACATACCAGAAGAAAGAAAAGGTGCCAGATTTGTCATAAAGCTCTTCAACTTGTAATTGATCCTCTATCATTTTCACTGTCAGTCTGTTGTTGATTATAGGATTTTGAATTAAGTGTCACTGCCTGTGATTTTATAATGTTTAACTTCTTTGATGTATTTGATGTGTTTTCTCATCTCATTATTTTCCAAGTTTCATTTTATGCAGTCGGATGCTTTGCATTTTTAGTTCTGTTGTTAATATTGAATGAGTATGGTGCATTGAGTAATCGCAGAAGTTAACTATGGTAGCATTATTGGAAGGCCCCATTTAAGCATGCAGCATATGCATTTCTTTTCAGGGATTTGGGAGTCTCAATGACACTCCTTCACAGAATCACAGTACCTTTAAGAGCTAGAGCTTGTTGTGTTGGTGATCTTGCAAAAATTTTTGTGACCTTGGTCGGTCCATGCTGCTATTATAGAACACAGATGTGACATTTTTCTTTCCTCAAGAACTTTATCTTTTCTGAATCATAGGGCTAATACCCCCTTTTTAAGTTGTATTTCTCCTAATGGAATGTTCCTCACTTTTAGGTATGATGGTGGTTTGAGCTGCAACAATCATACAATCTTGCATTGAGAGCTAGATTCTCGTCCTTCTGATACTATAAGCAGATATATTGCATTAGACAAGGACATGTTTGGAGAATTAGGGAATGAAGCCACCGGTTCGGGAGCCATATACATATATTTTTGTACCATAATATTGACATCCAGTGAATGATTCAGGCAGTTCCATATATATTTATTCAGGTTCAGTTAAATGACTAATATAGTGCAGTCTAATTCTTTGTTATATATGTTTCTTTTTTGGCGCATCTTTGTTATATTTGTTTACTTGCGGTGCTCGACTATATATTCTTCAGATACGTGACATTCATGTATTTCACCTGTGTATTCCCCCCCAGTGCATCGCACTCTAGTATTTTATCTTTTTTATCCAGTGCGGTAATGTAAAGCTGTTCATGGTGGCTTCAGCCATAAGGTAGATGCAAAATAATTTACGGTGATGGTAATTTGCAGGTCGGCCATGTGGTATACTCCTAGGGGTGGTATCTCTTGGGTGTATCAGTCGTCTGCTTATACTGATGCAGAAATCAATTGGTGGTTGGGAATTTTGATTCAGGAGAAAAAAGGATGAGAATTTCTTTTGCTTCTCAGGATGTACATCTAGCCAATTGGATGGGGGAAATTTTCAGTTTCCTATTTACTATTTCTATCTCTATTATAGGATGCCTTGTGCTGTTCTTTTTATTTAGGTTACTTGTTGCCACTTAACAGGTTACCTCTATTGATCATGTGTAAGGTTGCTCTCACTAATCAGCACTAAGTAGACCGAGTTGTTGCTTAATAAGTTATGATCTCAATTAAGCTCACGAGCAAATAAGGATTATTTGACACTGACCCCGTACTGGGTCGAGTCAGCTTGGCTTTCCGTGCAACATGTATTTTTTTTCTCTTTATGTCAACCTGTCACATTTCCCAACAAGTTAAATCTGGAGATGGAGTACTTTAGGTTATATTTAGTTTGGAATTGAATGAATTGTAATGTTCATATACTCCCACTAAGTATAAATTGGATGGAAGATTAGGGTTTTTTTTTTAAAAAAAAAAACTTTCTCATGAATTGTAATGTTCGTATACTTTAACTAAGTATAAATTAGATGGAAGATTAGGGTCTTTTTTTTTTCATAAAATCAGAATAAAAATGAGACATCTTTCAATCAAATGATAAAATTATTATGACTTTTATTTTTATTTTACAATACAATTCTTTTTAATCAAATATATTTTTAATTCATTTGTCAATCTAGTATTATGTTATAAAATTGGCATTCGGCGAATGTATGGTTAGATAAGGACAATAAGAGTCTATTTATTCTTCATTATTTATCCTTGTTATTTACTTGAGCTTCATCAGATGCTTGACATTTAGAAAAGTGTCTGATTTGTAGTCTTCGATGATGCACCAATAGAAGATGGAAGTGGTGTAGATAATTTCTATCTGAAATTATTTTCATATCCGAATTAGTATTCATATTTATTAAAAAAAATAGATATGAATATGAGTAGATAACTATTCGGTTCGTATTTGAATATCTGAATTTATTTACAATCTTTTATAATTTTATATAATATTTATTAATTTTTTTAAAATATAATAATATAAATATATTATTAATTTGATTTATTATTTATTTAATAATAAATTTGATTTTATAATTATAAAATTTAATCGTTCAACTTATATTTATAATTATATTTATAGTTTCGATATTCGAATTGTATCTGCATCAATTTAAAATAAATATAGATATAGATCTTTATATTTGAATGATATTCATATTCATATTTATATTTATTAAATAAAATAAATAAAATATAAATATTTTGATACCCAATTCGCATCCGATCTGATTACAGCTCTGCAGCACGAAAGGGAACAATGAATGTTTACAAAGGCGTTTGCAGCATGAGTGATCCGATTGGACCCAACCCTATCTGGTTCATCCGATTCTAAGAATCAAGTTACGATTTGACCCTTTTCAACCCCAAACTAGGGTTTTAGGGGCAGCGGCAACGTTAGACAAAGAGGCGAGCAAGGCAAAGCCGTCGTCGGCGAAAACTCTCCTACTTCTTCCCCGCTCCTCTTGTTATCACTCTTCTCTTTCATCTCTATCATCATCATCCTTGCTCTCGTCAAACCAATCAATGGTCGCCACTACAACGAAATCTTATTCGTCTTCGTCTTCTCGGATGATCAGCTGGGAGACGGTGGGGAAGGCGGTGGACGCCCTCCTCAAGTGGATGCGGGTGCGGGCAGAGCAGCAACAGAAGGCCCAGCTCCTCGACTCGAACGACGACACCCTCTACATCGTCATCACCCTCAAGCGCGTCCCTTCCACGTCCCGCATCAAACCCTACCGCATCCCTCTCCCCCACCCCCTCTACGAATCTCCCGCCACCTCCGTCTGCCTCATCCTCGACGACCACGACCGCCCGCAATCGTCGTTCCTCCTCCTCCTCCCTCACCGCCGCCACCACCCTCGACCGCACCCGCTCCCTCTCCCTCCCCCTCGCCGACTCCATCCCCCTCTCCGCCCTCGCCGTCGACTACCGCCCCTACGAGGCGCGCGCCGCCTCTGTGATTCCCACGACCTCTTCTTCGCCGACCGCACCGTCGTCCAGCTCCTCCCCCGCCTCCTCGGCAAGCACTTCTTCAAGAAGAAGAAGCTCCCCCTCCCCCTCAACCTCTCCCGCCCCGCTGGCCCGAGCAGCTCCGCGCTTACCTCCGCTCTTCCCTCTTCCACATCCGCACGGGCTCATGCAGTGGCGTCAAGGTCGGCCGCCTCTCCATGTCCCCCGACCAGATCGTCGACAACGTCATGGCCGCCATCGAGGGGGCCATGGCGCATGTCTCCAAGAAGTGGGCCAACATGCGCTCCTTCCATGTCAAGGCAATCAACTCCGTCGCCCTCCCCATCTACCAGGCGCAGCCCGAGGTTGGCCTAAAGATTGAGGTGTCGGTGCCTCGCATGCCCCTGAAGAAGGATGAGATGGACCAAGATATTGAAGAGCCCATTTGAGAAGCAGAGGTAGTTCAGGAAGAGGAGGAGCCAAAGAAGCAAGATGTTGAAGAACCCATCGGAGAAGGAGAACCTCTTCAGGAAGAAGAGAAGCCAAAGATGAAGAAGAAGACAAGGGAGGTGATGCCAAAGAAGGGAAGGAGGATTCATGAAGTGCAGTACATGGATCCAGACGATGATCTTGATTCTGGGTATGAAGAATTTTTAATTGGTGAGAGTGTGGATGAGGGCATCATGGAAGAAGAGGGAGGGGAAGCAAGGATGGAGGAGAGGATGAATAAGAAGAAGAAAAAGAGTAAGACTAAGGAGGGTGTGGAGGTGAGTATAGGAAAAGAGAAGAAGAAAAGGAATCAAGAAGATGCTAGACAGAATGATGAGGAGGAAGGTAATAACAGGAAGGGAAGGGATGAATCAATGGTGGATGTGGCAAAGAAGGAGCTGAAGAACGACGAAAAGGTGAAAAGGGAAAAGGACATGAAAGGCAAGAAACATATTAGTGTTGATGATGAAGTGGCCGATGAAAGTTATGATGTTGGTAAAGATGGTGGTGTTGATATTGGTTCTGGAGACAATGAAGAGGACAAAGTGGGTGCAAGAAAGAAGATGAAGGTGGCAAAGAAAGATGCTAATGTGAAAAAGAGGAAGGGGAAGAGAAGCAAGAGTGATGGTGGTGAAGAGGATGATCGTAATCACAAGGATGATCGTGCAAAAGAAACTGATAACAAAATGGCTGGAAAGAAGAAGGTGATGAAGGAGACTGAGGAGAACAAACTGGCAAAAGAGGAAAATGTTGGAATGACAAAGAAGAAGAGCAAGACAAATAGATTGAAAGATAAGGAGGTCAAGAAGATCAAGAGGAGTAAGGTGAGACACGACACCATTTGATTGATTTTCAAACAAGGTAGTGATTGATTTTCTTTTGAGATCAATTGGTGATTTTGGACTAGTTACTGATTAAGACTGGCTGTATTTCATGGTCTCTTCTTCAGGTTTTGGTCTATCCTATCCAATTTAGATGGTTAAACTTTAGTTAAGGAGGATTATTATTATTATTTTCTAGTGAAGAAAGAGGTCTTTTGTTGCTTTTATTCTATCCTTTATCTTATATAGTTGGTTGAGTTAAAATTATGAGAGCAGTTGGAGCTTCTATTGGCACTTATTTGATGAGTGGTGGTTTGCACAAATTATGTATGTCCTTAATTACTTTTTCTCATGTTATTTGAGAGTGGGTTATTCATATTTATTGACTAGTGATTTATTTTTTGATATTTTACTTTCACAATGACATTCTATTGAACAAGAATTCTTATTGGCTCTACAGTTTGAAAAACTAAGCCGATGCTGGCCTAGTAAATATGATATTTGAATATTGATAATGCTGATCCCTTACTCAAACAAGCTTTGTCAAGTTATATATAAACAAATCCGCATTAATACTCTTTGGACTTGTTTAGGATTTCGATTAGGTTGGGTTTCCATGCAGGCCAAGCCAGGCTCACAAAAATTTTCTTTGGACTAGCCTGTGGCCCAAAAATTATTTCCAAATTCTAGCTCGAGTTTGGCTTGAAGCCTAATTGAGCTGGCCTGGGTTGAGTCCCAAAACCCTCCTTTCTTCAGTGCAAAATAGGAGATAAAGATAGAGAGAGAGTGTAAGAAGGGGAGGGGAGAAGAGAGATCAAGAGAAAGGAGTGAGAGAGAGAGATCATGATGGAGAGATAGGAGATTTAGTGGGTAGAGATATTTGGAAGGGGGGAGAGAGAGAGAGATTAGGAGGGGGAGAGAGAGAGAGGAGATAAATAGAGGGGAATCGAATGAGAGAGATGAGGAGAGGGGGATGCTGGTGAGAGAGGGGGGCATGCTGGGGAAGGGAAGAGAGAGAGAGGAGCTTTGGGTGGGGCAAGTTTAATTTTAGGCTTAGATGGGGCCGACACTAGATATAAGTCTTGGTTAGGATTTTTTCAGGTTCACATTTCATTCCTAACTCTGACTTGATTTTGCTCAGGCTAGACCTAGAATCCGACTGAAGCCGGCCGAGCCCGAGCCCATTTCTTGTCCTAGACTTGATGGAAAAAGAAGATGATTAGAAACTTCTTATAAGTTTATAAAAAGTTTATCTTATTTTCTAATCTTTTCTTGCCTCCAAAATGAAAAGTTGGGTTGCTCGAGATTGATGTAGTAACATTTCTACTTAAAATTATACTTTATAATGCGGTATATTGATTTTCGAAGTCAAAATGTCGACTCTAGCGAACCTTCATAAAGTCAAATAAGGAGAAAATGAAAGAAATGTTGATTTTTTTAGTTGTTATCTCACCATATTTTTTTACTTTAGATGGAAAGGCCATGTAAATTTGACAAGAACTTGAAATGAGACACTCAGAAACTAAAGAGTTTGGAAGAAAGGAGGAATAAAAAATTTAATGATCTTTCAGGCTAGGGTCAGCAAATATGCTTTAAATTTACCTTAGAAACAAAGAAAGAAGGAAGAAGAGTTCAAATTTTGGCAGATTGTTGAAGAAAAGGAGGGGACATCCCACAATGATCATTAGTAGATCATATAATTATTAAAATTACTTTGTATAAAAATAATCTGTTTTCACTTTTCATTTATATGTTGCCACTTCAGCCAACTAGGCCAAGATACGCTTGGGGGGTCCAGCGCCTTAAGGCGAGATGCACTAGAAAAGCGTTCGTCCAAGTGAAGTAAGGTGCTAAAATTAGAGAAAAAAATAAAAAATATGATATATAAATAAATAATAATTAGAGATAACTATTGTAACATGAATTACCATATAATTAACAATTTAAGCATAAAACATATATAAAACAGTAAAATGCTCAACTAGTTCAAGATAAAGTATATGATAATAAGCCATAGACAGCTCTAAATTCATGAATGAAACAGAAAATATATTCTGAAGTTCATCAATGGAGTCTCAAAAATAAAATAGAAAACATAAATAGCCCTAAAGTGGAATTATATAAATGAAACAAAAAAAATAAACAGCTGTAAAGCCTAAAATTCATCAATGGAATCATTAGATTCAGTTTCACTTGTATAGTTGTCATCACTTTCATCTTCTCATCAATTGGATTTATATCTTTCAACATCTTCTTCTATCTCATCTGAATCAGCCTCTATCTCTTCAAGACTAACTTTGCTATATTAATTGATCACTCCCTGTTAGTAATAGAGTTGAGAAGTTGAATGGGTGACTTTTTAGTTTTTTTACACTTTTCAACCATTAAAAAAAAATCATCGTAAAGTTCACTGAGGTGCTAAAGGCAAGCGCCTTGTCTTACAGAGAAAAATCCTAAAAGGCGCTAAAGGTGTGCGCTTGAGTGAAGGGGCATTGCTTGAAGCATCAAGAGGCAATGATCCCTTTTGGCGCCTCGCCTGAGTGCCTGAGGCGCATCTTTTGGCGCCTTTGACATCACTGAACTAGACTACTGATTATTAGGTAATCTACCTACCTATCTGCCCAAGTTTTGTCTCACTTGGAATCCAGTAACCTGCATAGTCATCTTGAATCTCTGCAGCCAATCCATCACAGCTTTAGCATCGAAGAAAGTAGAAAAGATGAATATGGAAAAGGATTTGCTTACCCTCATTAGAAGTGTACAATCTCCTTTTCCATTCATCTTGGTAGTTAGCCTGTAGGCTGGTGCACAACTATGGGTAGCGCACCCTCAGCAATATAGGCTGCATGGTTGCTAGCCTTCCTTGTGCAAACAACATAATGCCATGCACATTTAGTTGGGTATTCGAACCAAATCCGCTCCTTTTTCATATGTTCTCTGTGTTTATTATTTTCTAGATGTCTCCTTAGGTGGCAATGAGACCTTCTTTCTAGATCTCTCTGTTAGTCGCAATGGATGGAAAATTAGGATCTTTTTTTAAAAAAAAAAAACTTTCTCATGAATTGTAATGTTCGTATACTCCAACTAAGTATAAATTAGATAGAAGATTAGGGTCTTTTTTTTTTTAAATTTTTTTTCATAAAATCAAAATAAAAATGAGACATCTTTCAATCAAATGATAAAATTATTAGGACTTTTATTTTTATTTCACAGTACATCCCTTTTAGTCAAATATATTTTTAATTTATTTGTCAATCTAGTATTATGTTAGAAAATTAGCAATCCGCGAATGTATGATTAGACAAGGACAATAAGAGTCTATTTATTCTTCTTTATTTACCTTGTTATTTACTTGGGCTTTATCAGATGCTTGACATTTAGAAAAGTGTCTGATTTGTAGTCTTCTATGATACATCAATAGAGGGTGGAAGTGGTGTAGATAATATCTATCTGAATTTATTTTTATATCCTCAGTGTTCATATTTGTTAAAAAAAAAATAGATATGAATATGGATAGATAACTATCCGATTCGTATTTGAATATCTGAATTTATCTGTAATCTTTTATAATTTTATATAATATTTATTATTTTTTTAAAAAATATAATAATATAAATATATTATTAATTTGATTTATTATTTATTTAATAATATTTTTGATTTTATAATTATAAAATTTAATTGTTCAACTTATATTTATAATTATATTTATAGTTCGATATTCGAATTGTATCTGCATCAATTTAAAATAAATATAGATATAGATCTTTATATTCGAATGATATTTATATTTATATTTATTAAATAAAATAAATAAAATATAAATATTTTGATATCCAATTCGCATCCGATTTGATTACAGCTCTGCAGCATGAAAGGGAACAATGAATCTTTACAAAGGCGTTTGCAGCAATCCGATCGGACCCAACCCTATCTGATTCATCCGATTCTAAGAGTCAAATTACGATTTGACCCTTTTCAACCCCAAATTAGGGTTTTAGGGCAGCCACAACGTGAGACAAGGACAAAGAGGCGAGCGCCGTCGTCGGCGGAAACTCTCCTGCTTCTTCCCCGCTCCTCTTGTTATCACTCTTCTCTTTCATCTCTATCATCATCATCCTTGCTCTCGTCAAACCCATCAATGGTCGCCACTACAACGAAATCTACTTCGTCTTCGTCTTCTCGGATGATCAGCTGGGAGACGGTGGGGAAGGCGGTGGACGCCCTCCTCAAGTGGATGCGGGTGCGGGCAGAGCAGCAGCAGAAGGCCCAGCTCCTCGACCCGGACGACGACATCCTCTACATCGTCATCACCCTCAAGCGCGTCCCTTCCACGTCCCGCATCAAACCCTACCGCATCCCCCTCCCCCACCCCCTCTACGAATCTCCCGCCACCTCCGTCTGCCTCATCCTCGACGACCGCGACTGCCCCGCCAACCGCCGTTCCTCCTCCTCCCTCACCGTCGCCGCCACCCTCGACCGCGCCCGCTCCCTCTCCCTCCCCCTCGCCGACGCCATCCCCCTCTCCGCCCTCGCCGCCGACTACCGCCCCTACGAGGCGCGCCGCCGCCTCTGTGATTCCCACGACCTCTTCTTCGCCGACCGCGCCGTCGTCCACCTCCTCCCCCGCCTCCTCGGCAAGCACTTCTTCAAGAAGAAGAAGCTCCCCCTCCCCCTCATCCTCTCCCGCCCCGGCTGGCCCGAGCAGCTCCGCGCTTACCTCCGCTCTTCCCTCTTCCACATCCGCACGGGCTCATGCAGCGGCGTCAAGGTCGGCCGCCTCTCCATGGCCCCCGACCAGATCGTCGACAACGTCATAGCCGCCATCGAGGGGGCCATGGCGCATGTCCCCAAGAAGTGGGCCAACGTGCGCTCCATCCATGTCAAGGCAGTCAACTCCGTCGCCCTCCCCATCTACCAGGCGCTGCCCGAGCTGGGCCTAAAGATTGAGGTGCCGGTGCCTCGCGTGCCCCTGAAGAAGAATGAGATGGACCAAGATGTTGAAGAGCCCATTGGAGAAGCAGAGGTAGTTCAGGAAGAGGAGGAGCCAAAGAAGCAAGGAAGAACCCATCGGAGAAGGAGAACCTCTTCAGGAAGAAGAGAGCCAAAGATGAAGAAGAAGACAAGGGAGGTGATGCCAAAGAAGGAAGGAGGATTCATGAAGTGCAGTACGTGGACTCAGACGATGATCTTGATTCTGGGTATGAAGAATTTTTAATTGGTGAGAGTGTGGATGAGGGCATCATGGAAGAAGAGGGAGGGGAAGCAAGGATGGAGGAGAGGATGAATAAGAAGAAGAAAAAGAGTAAGACTAAGGAGGGTGTGGAGGTGAGTATAGGAAAAGAGAAGAAGAAAAGGAATCAAGAAGATACTAAACAGAATGATGAGGAGGAAGGTAATGACAGAAGGGAAGGGATGAATCAATGGTGGATGTGGCAAAGAAGGAGCTGAAGAAGGTCTATCCACTCATTAACTGCTGAAGGTTTTTATTTTCTCTAGATGTTACCTGGGTGAGTTAGGACTTGCAGTTGCTTTACTCATGTCTGAGTTTTTGAAATCAAAGACCTTATAGTGGAATGCTAATTTTCTGCTGGTGTTATTGATAAGCAATGCTATCTTTGGAGAAAGTATGATTCCATATGACTAATATACTAGAATGGCAGAATTACTACCATAAATTAGTCTATCATGTTTTCCTTGCGTTGGAATAGGTTTGTTGAGGGATTGACATCTGGCTTGCTTTTGGTTATTTTAAGGATTTAAATGCCAGTCAATATCGTAATTCACTGTATGGTATATACTGCATGCCACAATTTTCAACGTGAGAACTGTCCCATAAAAGTGTCTATAGGATAGTTCGTTATTGCATTACAGTAGCATATAGGCCGATATATTTTGGCATTTGGTCATAGTAAATTAAATTTGCATGAACTTGGCTTAATTCCATTATTTCTTGTGGGCATATTTTTTATTTTTCCCCAATTTGTTGTTTGATTTGTGGAATCCAATATAACACTGCCTTCATTGGCATGTGGGCCAGAATTATATAGATAATGTTGCATGTGTGCTCGTCAACTCAAAGACACATTCGATGTGCTTTCAGATGTTGTAATTGTTCATGCACCAAACATTATGCTTCAGTGTTTAAAATATGTGTACCTCTCACTGGAAGACAGTAAAATAGTCTTGATGCAAAAATTAGGTTTTCTAATGCAGCACACCAGCTGTGTATATTTTGGTACTATAATGAACTACTGTAGGCAGTCAGCTTTCCATTTTGTTTTTTATTTAAATTCATATCAGAGAAGATATTAAGTTGCAGTACTATCTCCAAGAGAGCACCAGCTTCCACATTCCAATAGTGTGAGTGCACATCATTGAATTCCAGTCACATGTGGCTGGACTCCAAGGCTCTGACAGTAGTAGGTGATGTATCTGTGCTGGTGTTTGCAGATTGTATATATGGTATGGCATTATAAGCATATGGTGTTTACTTCTGAAAAACATAGGTATGATATATGATACTATAATTCCTTGGTTGACTTCCTACAAATTAGAGCTGTATTGTGGCTCTTCTGGTATAGTCCTTAAGGTTCATTTTAATTTTTGCCATTGAGTTTTGTTATGTAAGTAATAACTCTTTGCATCAAAGGCCAATTCTTATATTGTCTTGTAGTCTAAAGCTCTAGCAGCTAATTTTTGAGATCTTTGAATCTACAATGTTGAATAGTATCATATTTTTCTTTCGTCAAGGTCAATGAGCAGTTTTCCCCTCTTTTTTAATAAAATAACACTTTTCTTGATTATCTAAAATCAGTTTTGTTATCAGAATCTCAATTTATGCCCCATTACAGTGAGTGGTCATGTTTAGAAGATAGATGCGATGTTGTAGATGACATGAGGACCATCTTTAAGGTACTTTGTTATTATCAGGTAGCAAGAATTAAGAAAGTCAACTTTTGAAGTTTTGAAGCTTTTATTTTGTCATATCTAATCATTCATTGACATTGCTATCTTGCTACTTGGTGAGGTCATGCTTGTGTATCCTTTTCAAATCGGAAGGCTACTTTGAAAAGAGATGAAGATTGTGAAGATGAACCCTTGTTTTGATATCAAGTGGACTTTGAGGAAGAATTTCATGAACCTAGCCCATGCCCCAATACAAAGGTGAATGTATCATGGATGATGTTTGAAAAATACTGTTTGTGGTTGCCAGGCAGCCATGGTGTTGCGTAGGTAGGGAGTCAAGAGGTCAAAGTGGTCCACGAATAACATATTCGAAATACTTAACAATATGAGGAAAAATTTAAAAATAGTTTTGTCTAAGAAAATGAAACATTTTCTGACAAGCAACATATGTTAAGTCAATGGCAAGTATGAATTTTTGGCAACATTTGGTGCTGATTCATAAATTGATCTCATCCTCATGTTTGACAATGGTTTAGAGCACAAGGCTGGGGCAAGGCTGCTGTCTTTTTGAAATCAATCAAGAATAATATTGTAAAAGATGAGTACCGAAGTAAAATGAAGCTATTCACAAAGGTGAAGCTTTTGTCAGAATCCTCTTGGCAATGTTGAACCACGAAAGCTAGCACATTGGTCAAATGCTTCAGAAACATCGAAAGCATGATGGCAGTGTAAAAAACTAAATATTCTTTAGGGGCTGTGGAAGCCACAAGATCAAGATGATATATGCTTATCTCAAAAATCTGCTAACAAGATAAGTATTGAAGTTCAGTCTAAGAGATCTTAACATTGAATGCAACTTTGTACAACTAATGAGTACTCATCATCCATTATCAGTTTACTGGAAGGACAAAAAATGAGCTGATTGCATTTACATCAAGAGCTGATTGCATTCACATCAACTTATTGGGGTCCAAGTTCCTATAGCAATGGAAGTGATTATTAGTGCCAGAATGGGTGTTTGGGCTTGTCTTGGTTTGCATTTATGTGCTTTGTATTTTAATAGTTTCAGTATCTTTTGGTTTTAGCTTGCGTTGACAACAAATTTCATATGGCAAAATTTAAACTTTAGGAAGCTGCATGCTGAGATTGTTATTCCATATTTTGGTATTTCAATGTTACTTTTTTTCTTCACGTGTAATTTAGACTAAGATTTTAAATCCTGTGGGACGGGGCTGTTCCAGTTTTTTCATGGAACGGGACGTGCCGCCGTCCTGTCCTGTCCCGATACTTGGGACAGAGATGTCTCAAGACATCCCAATTCTTAATTGGGAAGCTGGGATACTAGCGGGACGGTCTGTCCCGACACATGGGATGATACTCTATCCGGTGTCCCACGGGACATCCCGCCGGATCTAAATCCTTGATTTAGACGGTACTCCATTTTAACATTGTTGTTTTCCTCTAAATTAAGGAGATTAGGAGTTTTTTTTGTCAATTCATATGTTAAGTTGGTTTTAAATGGCTGTGATGTTTCTGTTTGTAGTTTAGATTGCTATAAGGGAAGTCACTGTATACTTTGGCATGCCTCGAGGTTCAAACTTATTTGAAATTCAGAAGTGTGGCTCCATAATTGATCAAAAATAACATTATTGTGGAACCACCTTGAAAGAAAATCTTCATATGTTAGAATCAAGCACAACTAACGGTGTATTGCAAGCCACTAAGATTACATGAAATCTTGTTATAAAATCTGTATGCCATACTTTACCTTCAAAAATTAAATTGTTTCTTCTTTGACATTCTTTTGCATCATCTACTTTCTGTTACTTAATGGCTAATATCTTAAATACCAGGCATGCTCTTGATTCTGCATTCACTGGTTGCAGAATCTCTGTTACATCACATTTTTCTTCTCATAACCTCTGCCATCACCAAAACCATAGGGCTGTTTTGTCGGTCTTTTTATTTTTATTTTTATAATCAATGATTATCATCATTGTCACATAAACATGTTAAGAAGAAAACCAGTAATTATGCCTAACTTAATTTCATCCTTCCCTTATGTTCTGCACATAGCAGGACATCACCAATTGACCCTGCATTATCTTGACCTTTTTAGCTAATCAGTGCATGGGATATGGCTTGCTAATGTGGGAGATCCAATTTCTAAATAGCTAATACCTACTTTACTGCTTTTATTGGTTTTGGTTAAATAATATCAAAAATATAATCCCGTTTATGGTCTCATATTGACTGCATTTAACCTCAAAAAAATTTAAAATAAGTTACATTTCCTTTCTGTTAAAAACTTATTATCCTCATAAATTGTATCTTAACTGTATGATTTTTCCTTAACTTTCGGTTTTCTAGCAGAGCTTGTAGATGCCTTTTATCTTAATGTTGTCTTTGATAACATGATATATTTGTATTATCACCTTTTATGTCCTAGTAAATCAAGCAACTTTCTAGAGATGATTAATTTAGAATTATAGATAGGTTAGTGAAGAATGTATCATAGACTTTCGAGAGACATTATTCAATAGAGCATGTGGGATGAGCATGACAATATAAGGAAAGATAGCTGAATAGCACAAAAAAACAAACAAAGGCTTATTTATGACAGTTGTAAGGGTGGCAATTTATAACCCGACCCATCAACCTAACCTTCGAATGATCCATTTTAAAGAGATTTGGGTTTAACATAAATGGATTGGGTCATAAATGGGTCACCTATCTAGACCTATTTATTAGATGGGTTGAGTTCAGGTTTAGACCTTTAAACTGTTTAACCCATTTTGACTCTTTAATGATTAGGTTGGGTCCTAACTCGAACCATTTAACCCATATTGACCCGTTTAACCTGACGTGACTTGTTTAATAAATGAGTTATGTAGGTCGGGTCAGGTTGCCTATTTAATAAATCGGATGGGTTCAGATTTGAATTTTTGACCGGTTTAATAAATATGTCGGATTTGGGTTAACAAATTTTTGACTCGATCCACATCCGACTTGATCTGTATCCGAGCTAACCCGACCCAATACCCCTATAGAGCGGTGAACTTTTATGTTCCCAGGGATACCCTTTCTGATTATTGACTTGAATGGAGGTGCAAAAGTAGTTTTTTTTTTTTATTATTTTTTTTTACCTTTATTTCATAAATTGAAAAAGTAGCATTAGGTGTTTTGGCTTGATGATTTGGATTTTGAACTAATTTGAGCATCAATATGAATGATGTTCTAAAATTTGTTAAGTAATGTCGGACATTAGAAAGCAAATATGCATTTATCATTTGTTTATCTATTAGTCTGTCAGCAAAATTTTCTTTTACTGTTGGGTCTTGTTGGTATACCATGAAGATTTGTCAGAACCTTGTTTAACTCATTGATGCAACTATTACTTTCTAAATTTGTGATGCCTTCTTGTCAATTGCTTGCTCAAAATTTGGGAACGTGTATGTATATTGACATTGAGGTTGGGAAGTTTTAACTCATGCAGCTTTAAACTTCTTGACTGCAAAAGGCTATACATACACATATGCATGGAGTGTAGACATGTGTCCACGCACATGTGCATGCTTACATATACATAGACATAAATCACATATATGATGTGTACATCAGTATTATCTTTTGTTTAATTCATTAAATAGGAAAAAGGTGTCAATATCATCAGCATGACATTAGAGTCTAGTGGTGGGCTTGAGAGTAGACATACAGATAGTGAAACGACTTCTGAAGATATAATTGCGGGAGGCCATAAAGAAGGTAATGTGAATGGAGTCTTATTCTTGTAAACAGAAGGGAAGTTTTTTTCATTTTTGACCACCTTTACAAAACTTTGGTGCTTTGCATCCTTGATGCTGCAGACTTGCAATCCTAATGTTTGAGCTAAAGAGCTCATGCATTTCCACATAATACATCCCTGACAGCAAAATGATCCTTATTATTGCAACAGCAGGTCACTTCTTTTTCACTTTTGACCACCTTTATAAAAGTTTGGTGCTTTACATCCTTGATGCTGCAGACTTGCAATCTTTGAGCTAGAGGGTTCATTCAATTCCACATAATACATCACTGACGGTAAAGTGATCCTTATTCTTATACCAGCAGGGCAATTCTTTTTCATTTTTGACCACATCATTGCTGCACCAAACTAGCAGTCCTAATTCTGATCTTTAGAGCTTATGGACATAATACATCCTTGATGATCAGTTGAATCAAACTACTTGCTGTTCATTTGCCTATGGAATGTTTAATCTTAAATGTAGTGCAAACTTCAACTGAACACATGAGATGGATGATTTCTACAAGACCACTATATGCAAGTCAGCTTAAACTCTTCCTCAAGTTGCCTGGTTGATGGTAGGATGAAATACGACTTGTCAATTTTTTTTCATCATTTTTATGTAAGAATTCCTTAATGATTATGGGCTGTCTGGTGCAATCTGATTCTATGTCATGTTTGCACTTGTTTTCCAAGGCTGTAGAATCTGATTTCAGATCTAAAGAGGAGATAAAGGTCACTATAGGCAGTACCATGAAAGGTTAAACCTATGGCTTATAAAGATAATCCCCATTTGAAGGGAGAATGAAATGACTAAGGAACAAAAATCGATTATGCTTAATGCAACTCAATGTTTTTGTGGTTACAGTGTTCAAATGTGTATTACAATACTAATTGCCAAGGATTTGCTCTCATTTATCAATTTTTTGTAGTAATTCAGTATAGCGTTCTTTATGACCGTCATATAAAATTTAGTACAAAGACAAAAATTGTTTTAAGCATCATTAACACAAACCATACTTTAGTGTATGTTTGTCACTAAAACCCCATTCTTTTAATGATTATCATCCCTGAAGTAGCTAAGCTGACAAAAACAAGAGGCTTTGGGACCTAGAGTTAGCTTTGAAACATGTGCTTGTATGCATAAATATGATATAGATTTAGAAGGGCTGGAAGTTCCTTTTTCTTGTTCATGGATAATTGTAATAATCCACACAAAGAGAACTTGGAATGTTATGTTCAACTTGGGTCACACAACTGGCTAACGTGCATTGAAGGGCGTGCATCATTGACAGTGAGCATATATGTAGTTTAATCTTTTAGCTTCCTCAATCTTATCTTTTAGTTCTGTTTAACTTTTAGTTCTAGTTTTATTAATGAGTATGGCTGAGACTAGAATATCCTGCAGTTGTTTGGAACGTTTTATGGGCATAATTTAATAAGCCACATCAAGTGTTAGTTTATGGAAGTGAAAAACAGGCGAGGTTTTAGGTTTTTGCTCGAAGGTGTCATGTTCTGGGTTTTCTCAGTTTTGGGGGTGATTGGAAATAAAGTGTTTCTTTCCAATGGCCATCCAATCCGTTACTTCTATCTCTTCTCTTTTTTTTTCAATCACATGTCAAAGGGTCATGTTTAGTGGTTTGAGTTCTAGTATTAAAATTGGCACCAATGCTTATTACCTCTCCATATGTATCTCTCTGATTTCTCATTTATCTTCTTCTTTCCCCTATTCCTTATGTTGTAGAGACCTATCCGATCTTTCATCATTATGTTTTTAGCTCATGTAAAACTATTCACAACCCACCCAACTTCCTTTCCAATGTTAACCTTATCATAATAAACCATAGTTCTAAATTCTAAATTGGAATCCTGAAGCAGAATCCTGAAGCCATTAATTTATCCTATCATTTTGGAGTTTATTAATAGCCTATTAAAGCCTTTATCCCGTTACTGCATAAAATCCTTCCTTTATAATTAATAGAAATTTAAACTTTTCAGTCTTTCTAACCTTTTGCCAAACTCTTTGGGCACTCATTTTATAGGTTTCTAAATGCATTCAGAGTAACAAGGGTTTGTAGAAGCCATCGTCTATATTCCTTAGCCTATAGTAACATATGCAAATTCCCAACATTTGGAGTCGACAATAATGATGCTAAGGAGTTAAATGCTTTCAAAGAAACAAATTATTGTAAATGCCATCCCATACGTTCTCTTGTTGTCCTATAGTATGATATGTGAATTTCCAAATCTTGGAGTTTGCACCGATGATGCTTACCTTATTGTTCTGATGTTTTAAGTGGTTGCAATTAAGTATTGGTTTTTAAGTTTCAATTGCCACTGAGCTTTTTTATTTTTTTTGACAAATAATTGACCCAAGCCAAAACCGATAAAAGATCAATCCTCGTTGTTAAGTTTTCATTGGTTTAACTTTCAAATCTTTCATGGGGACAAATTTACTGTATATTGGTGATTAATCTCATTATCAGGTCAGTGCTTCTTCGCATTTGAGTTTTGAGGGGTCAGCTTGCTTCAGCAATTATTCTTGCTTCCTGGAAATTTCTCTTTTGGAGATCTATGAAGATTATGATTTTTGACTAAGCAAGCAGGTTTTAGATTTTAAGTATTTTTGGGTAAGTAAAATTTTGTTCATGTTTCTTTAAATCCTAATTTTTTGAACATTTTTTGTGTCCTTAAGGAAATCAAGTTTTAAGTTATTAGTAGAAAGATGAAAATAGTTAGACCATGTCAAAATTCATGCTCACTTTTAAATTACAGTGTGCTACTTATTTTCATTATTTTTTTCTTTGATAAAGAATGAAACTAATCATTTTTTTCATAATTACTGGGATATGTTGCTTTTTTATTACTTGGCTTTTTCTCACAAACAAATTACTGGAGATTTATTTCAGATGGGCTTTTCATGATTCCTTACCTTTTCTCAAACCAAATAGATCCTTAACATAGTACTTACAATCTTGAGAAAACAAAATAAACATTTTTAAAAAGAAAAAATTGATCTAGCAAACACGTAAGCTCTTTTTTTTTTTTTTTTCCTCCCAATAGGATTTGGGTTGGCCCACTATAATGGTTCTTTGAGTAGTTATAAAAATAGGCTGGGCGAGGCCTCATTTAGATTGTTGTATTGGCCCAAACCCATGATTCCTATGGGGTTTTGGGCCCAGTCATCCAAAAAGGCCCTTAGTGGCCTAGTTTCATGGTTCCTACCAAGGCCTATTGGGTTGCAATTTTACAATTGTGATATGATTCAAAATAAAATAACTAGTAACAAAAATTGTGAGAAGATTTAGTGACCAAAACATGTTAAAGAGAGTGAGAAGTTGTCCTGAAATCTTAGTAAATCTAGGAAAATCTAGGAGAGTGTGAGGAGAATTCATGAGTCCATTTTTAAGTAGGTTATATAATGGATGACTTTTTATATAAAGACCTAGAAGTCACTTAAGATTGCGAGACTATGGCTATCAAGCTAATTTGCAGCCAAGGTAGGATTTCTACTAGAGTGACCATGGTCAGATTAGGACTTCTAAAAATATTAATGATCAATTTGACTTTTAAAGATGTCAATGATCAATTTAACTTCTAAAGACGTTAATGATCAATTTTTTGCAATCGTAAAATATGTTCTGAGCAATCAAATGGTGATTTCATGAGTCCAAAGGGATTTTAACTAAGTGTAGTTGTCAAATTTATACTCTCAGATTGTTTCTGGTTTGAGAATGAAGCTGGGTTTAGCTAGAACATGTGGAGTAAGTTGGATATAGAAATGGAGGATTAGTTATTGCAACTTTTCAACAAAGTAAATTATTCCAAGGATAAGTGAGATGTGAGGAGAAAAATGGAAACATTTATTGCATAATGATTTTCTGAACATGGAGGTGCAGGTGATCATATATGTATATAGGGAGGGAGCGGGGAGGGGGAGGGGGAGGGGAGAGAGAGAGGTTGACCAGGATCGATCGAGAGGATCGATCGAGTGGATCTTCACTCAAATATGATAATAACATGATTGGATGGAGGGGCCCAACATCGATGATATGCGCTGTTGGATGTAACCTGCTACCTTTAAATTGCTTATGCACCTAAAATTATATGTATATACCAAGATTTTACGTCCTGGTAGGATGGGGGACATCCCGGCAATCCCATCTCATTCCTGTGAAAAAAATGAGATCAAGATAGGGTTGGGATTCCAAAACCCATCTATATAGGGAAAGAAGAAGAAAGAGGAAAAAAAGAAAGAAAGATGAAAAACAGGAAAAGTGAAAGGAAATAAGAAGAAGAAAAATGAAAGAAAGAAAGGAAGGGAGAAGAAAAAGAAGGGAAGAGAAAGAGAAAGAAGAAGAAAAAGGAAAAAAAAAGGAAGAAAGGAAGGGATGACAAAAAGAAAGAAAAAGGAAAGAATGTAGAAGAAAAAGAAAGAAAAAAAGGAAGAAAAGAAAAAAAAAAGAGAGAGAAAAAAAGAAGGAAGAAAGATGAGGCTATCATCGGGATGCATGATCAGGATGGTTGTTGGGACAGGATGGGACAGCATGGCGTCCCATTCCATGGAGATATCAAAACACCTTCATCCTATGGGATTTAAAACCTTGATATATACATGTGTGGCTGAATAAGATGGAATAAATGGATCAAGGAATTTTTTCTCAACATCACCGTGAATCAAAAAAATGTTTTAATATGGATTTTTAGGATGCATACATGCATGAGATTAGAATAATTATTAAATATAAGATATGTTAAGTGCCCAAATTTAATATCAATTCAAGTTCAGTAACTGTTTTGGACTTACCATTTTGTTGTTGCTAATGACTTGTGTCCTTTCTGGTACCCCAAATTGTAGGTCTTCTCCTTCCTTCTCTATTGATACTCAAGATTTAATATTTTTACTTTATCATGCTATTATTCTTTTCCAGTGATGGCAATGAATGATAGTGTGAATGCCATGAGCACAGCAGGACTGGTGAGATTTCTTGTCATGAGAGCCAAAAGGTTCTGTTGGGAGTTTTGTGTAAAGATGATAAACAATATAACTTAATTATGAAAACTAGACTGGATCGTTCTACTGGAATTGGATATTGGAGATTGTCATCAAGCAGGAGGATTGTTACAAAGATTCTTGCTTCAAAAGAAGTTGTGGGCATAACTGATTTGTTAAAATAATCAGGAGGGTTGCTCATTGAGAATGATGAAGCACAATCGTTTGAAGCATGGAAGAGAATATGGTTGCTGCTAATTTTGGAGAGGATGGAAGGCTGGGGCGCTTTTCAAAAGTTAAAAGCTTTATGGGAGAATGGGAAGTAAATGGGAAGAATTATGAATTAAACTTCTTGGTGCTTTTCTTGGAAGAATCGAGTCCATATAATTAGCTTTTTAGGAGATGTATGTTCATGTCGGGCTCTGTGAATGATTGTTGCGTACATGTCTCATGTGTGCTCAATGAAAGGTATCTATAGGCAATGGTTACTTTTAATCATCTAGTGCCTTCA
Source organism: Elaeis guineensis (assembly GCF_000442705.2). Lineage (NCBI taxonomy): Eukaryota > Viridiplantae > Streptophyta > Magnoliopsida > Arecales > Arecaceae > Elaeis > Elaeis guineensis. The sequence goes on from NC_025993.2 coordinate 2,221,060, forward strand.
CTAGGAGAACATAATCATCACACAATGTACATTCTTGTTATACATCACCATGTTAATCTTATTTTAAGACATCATTTCAATGATTACAAAGTTTACATGCTTAAAGCCTTTATCAATTTCCTCCAATTTCATCCTAAAATGTATTTACCATGTGAGCAGCAGAAGTACCATGCTGAAAGTAAAACTAGTGACTATCTCAGCAGATTTGTGTAAATGCATGGATAACTTTTAGTGGGAGTGAGGTTGAGTTAGCTTGATATGCTAGGTTATAGTCTTTACCAGTTTGCCAACCAGCATGCTAGTAGGATGGGTCCTAACCATTTCTTCAACTTCTTCACTTCATGAACTTGATTTAACCTGCTTTGTGCATGACTGCGTTCTCTTTTGCCCATTTATCTTATTACTGCATGAAAAACTTGTAAGTCCATTATGTGTCACCAGAGGGAGATCAGAATTTTGTTAGCATTTAGAGTCATTCTGATGTGAAAAAGAGGTAGTATATTATTAATTTTACTATTACTATATATGTGGTCGTTCAGGTTACTGGGCGTTAGCTGTACCTAAGTCACTTAATTTGGAGGTTTCCTCTGGTGCTGGTTCAAGTTTGGGGTCAAAAAATTTCTCCTTCTTACTGTAGACAAAACTGCAAGGTTGTCACTTTTAATAGGATAAAGTAGGAGTGATAAAGAGCCATGTTGGTTCGGGTTTTAGGTCAAAGATTCTTCTTCTTACCGATTAGATAACTGGATGTCATTGTTCAATAGCAGAAGGCAGAGTAGTAAATTTTTGACGCTTTACAGCGGATATAGTTAGTGTCGCCTTGATTATGAGTTTTAATTGAAGATAACTCACTGTAACTTATGCTTTACAATGTGGTCGTACATCAACTGCTATTTATTCTTGAAATCCTTGCTACGTAGAATTCTTGGCGCAACCACTACAGTACCATAGATAAACTGTCCATCCTGGTAATAACACCCAATTACCGTGGAGATCATGTGATGTGAACAGCTTCCAACTTAGTTGGCTGGTTGCTGAGCAAATACCGTGCTCATTCATTTTTGTCGAAAAGCCACGGAAAATGGCCCTTTGCAAAATATGACCCAATTATCACCTTAAAACCAGATGAGATCTCAATATGTTCATCAATATCACCTCTCTATTTGACATGGAGTTACATTCATGGATAGATTCTGCTTAGCATGACACCACATTAGCGGGCATCCTCAAGTATCAATAGAGGTTTTTGTGAGTTGGAGAGGATGTGTGCTTTTAAATAATTGGGGATGCAATAACTTTTTAATTTCTTCTCGCTCATTGGCTTGTTAAATTGTGTACTGAATTGTTTGTGTTACTTGGTATGTCTGTGTTTCTCCACCTGCATGCTTATCAGCAGCATTGATTGGATGATATGTGAGGGGACAATTTTACCTCTTTGAACACTTTTGCGAACCTTTCTTGAAGCCATTAGAATTGAATCTGTTTGTGTTTGTTGTACTATATACTTTATGATCTATGTTTGTTGTATTATTATATACTTTAAATTTGAAAAAGGATGATGTAAAGTCTCTGAAATTCAACAAAGTTAGATGAGCTGTTTGAAATTCTGCAGATGTGCTGTTGGTTTGGAGAACAGTTGACCAAATTGTCTCTGTAACTGAGCTATATAATTGGAGCTTCAATCCAGTACTAGGAATCCTGGGCCTTGATTTCATTTGTGATTTTCTGTAAGCTTGTCCATACAAAGTCCTTTGCATTATGACTTTCTGTTGTCATGCTGATCCAAAAATATTACTTTCATAACCTACCATTTTATGTGATTCAGGGCAAATGCTTCTCCTGTTGATGTACTTGTAAAACCTATACCGGTTTGCAGTACAAATGTATGAGCTTCTATTTTGAAATGTGAAAGGATGGCTTAATCTTATGTCATAGAATTTTGGAGTGTAAATGATAGTCGTCCCTTCTGCATTCATGGTAGAATTGCACTCTGCATGGAACAAATTTTTGCACAATATGCATGTCGAATGATACTGATGTTTTGTCGTTACTGTTTGGATACATCATCTTATTAAATGATGCTTGGGGGTGCCAGATTTGTGCACATGAAACGTTCTACTAATATGGCTTAAGGGATTGATGTCACGTGCAGGGATTGATGCGATACATGATGGTTGGCGGAATTGAGGTCCCAAGTCATCATGAGCCTGAGGATCGGTTTGGTTAGTCATTAAAAAAAATATTTTTTTTTTAATTTTTAAAAAATAAAAATAAAAAATAATATTTGATAATATCATAAAAATAAAATTAAAATAATTAAATAATTTTTTATATATAAAATAATTTTTTTATTTTTTTTAATTTTTTTTTATTCTATACATCAGAAACATTAAATCAAAAAATAAAGGCCGAAATTTTTTCCTCGTCAGTTCTTTAATCTCCATCTTCTTCTCCTTCTCTTTTTGAATTTTTTTTCATCCTCAAATATTATTTTTTATTTTATAATAATGTAGTTGTTAAATATATTTTTTATTTTTTATTTTTATTTAATAATAAAAATTAAAAAAATAAAAATATTTTTTAAAAATTAAAAATTTAATCAAACGCACCTTTGTGTACGCTTAATTATCACCCTAAAGCATGTTGCATCAAGTTGCAATGCCGGCACTGTGCTGGAGCAATGATAGAATCCTCCAGTTCCTATACAATGTCATGTGGTGCCGGTGTTGCTTGTTCAAACATCGCCTGATTAGCCCAACGTTGTAGCTTGCACGGTTTCAGATTGCATGCGCAGCGAGTCAGCAATTCAGAAAATGGTTTGGCCTGTATTTTTCAGATGAATTATTCAAGTCCAGGAAAGAGGAACATTTTTAATTGGAATGAAACGTTTGCTGGCTGAGCTTGCGATGATGTTCCACAGCGTTACGACCGATCATGTTTGCTTATTGGCTAAGCCGTGTTGCGTTATATCTTTTTTCTGTGCGTAATGGCAATGCTCGGAGGGAGACTGAACGTCGTAAAAGAGCAGCTCCACTTGATGTAATTTTCCAAATCACCTACCTAAACAATCCTAAAGTTGCATTTGGTGCACTGATAATTTAAAAATAATTTAATTATTTATAATTAAATAGATTATTATAATATTAATTACGTATTTGATACACGCAGGTAATATTGTAGTAAAATTATTAAAATTTTGATTGACATGTTTGATATGTAATATAATATTAAAATTTTAAAATATATTTAAATTAAATTATTAGTTTAATATTTTAAATTATTTATTTAATTTTGTTGATGATAAAAATTATTTTAATATTTATTATTATTATTTTTTTTTTTCTGTAGCCACACCCTGACACCCCTCTCCCACCTCACGGCACCGTCGTGCCTCCGACACTGCCCCCGACCATCCGCATCTCCTCCCATCCTTCCGCACCACCCCCTGGACTCCCGACGAATCCACATCTCGTGCCCCCACGACCATCTCCATTGCCATCCTCACCCATCTGCGTCACCGCCCTCACCCACCCTCTGCAGCCTCTCATCTGTCGCGCCTCCGACACCGTCTTTGCTCGCATCCGCTCTTCTTTCTTTCTTCACCTTTGTCTCCCTCCACCCCTTCTCCACCACCACCACCACCACCACCCCACCTTCAAACCTCTCCTCCTCTGCCTTCGCTCCCGTCACTGTCTCCTCCCATCATCCTTCCCTCCGACTCCCATCTTTGACGTGCTTCTTTTCTACGCCACCTCCTCCTCCACCCCTGGCCGCATGGCCAACCCCGACCTCCACGCCGCCTTGCCATCCTCCATCGTCATGCCCCCTACAACCTCTTTGTTTCGGCCTTGGCCAGAGTCCCTCCTCTGGCTCACCCTCAACCATGGTGGCCTCACCATCTTCATCGACCAAAGCATCCTCCGTGCCTCCTGCTTCGAGGACCAGCACCCCGACTTCCTGGGCCTCAAGATCTATGCTACACCTTCCCCACCCAAGTCTCTGATCTCTGCCCCTTCTCGCCGCCGTCTGCCTCGAGGAGGCGAGCCCCTGCGAGCGCTGTCGTCCTGTACAAGACCTTCTATTCTCCGATTACCCCCTCGCACTCTCCAACCTCCTCAACCATCTCTATTGCTTCGCCTGGGATGTTATTTTCGTCGAAGGGCCTCCAGGCTACCACCCGAAGGCATCGGGGAGGGCCACGACGATCTTTACCACGACAGTGCTGGCGAGGTCCGTTGGCGAGAGGGGACGATAGAGGTGGTGGTCGATGATCATGACAGGGAGTTGGAGAAGATGTGCAATGAGGAGTTTCTCTGCTATGAGAACATGATGGCTCCATCGAGGAGGAAGATGACGGAGAAGGATGATTTCATCCAAATATTTCATTCCCGATTATCAAATATTTGGTAATCTGGATAACCATCCTTAAGTAATCCAAATTATCTTATAAAAATAATCTGGATTGCCACCAAATTACCTTATGGAAAATAATCTGGATTGCCTTGGCAATCCAGATTACCAATCCATCCAAAGAATGAGGTAATCTGGATTGCCAAGACAAACCAGATTATCATCTAAAGAATGTACCAAATATAGTAATTTGATGGAGCTCCTTTAAATTGCCGCTCTAGATTGCTGGCTACCAAACCCAATCTAAGGGTTACTCTGCCTGTATCACTTGTATCACTTCTACCTATATATGAACATCACTTGATCTGTGTGTAGCCATTGTATCAGCTGATTGCTTGTGTTGGATGTATCAATCTAGTGGCCCTGTCTAATTGAAGCTCCTAAGTGGTACCCTGAATCGATCTCTATAGTGTTTTTGTGTAAAATATCAAAGGGATGTCACCACTAAGGTTTAATGAAGATAAATGTCAAACATCTAAGCCAAGTTGAGCCTCACCATTTTTAGAACAAACCTATCTTTCCTGTCCTGCTTTCTCCAACCTCCCCCCGCCCCCTTTTCACCATTCTCCGTCTTACCTTGGAAAATTAATAATATGCCCACAGGATAAAGTAGAATTAATTTTCAGATGCATGCAAGCAAAATCTCTCCTTTTAAATCGTCACAGCCATCCAATAAAATTACATCCTCCCAAAGTGGACGTGGTTGATGGGATCCAAAGGAAAATGAAAGAAGAGCGGTGCAACAACACTCACTTCGCAGGTGGTAATTGCTAGTCCAAAAATAAGCCAAGATACTTCTCTCATAAAGGAAGTAGTGCATAGGTGTGACAGAGATATAAGATGATTTCATTACAAAAAAATTATACACATCAAATATGGCATCACCTAATTGAAATTTTCGTTCATGCAATTCAAGTAGTCAGTACTTTCAGAATCCACATCACATCCTTGCATACCGAATCAACAATTCTAACCTCATTCTCAGTCTGATTCCACTGGAATCCCTGACTTCCAATTATCTGGATGCCCTCTTGGTCCGCCAACTTGCTTGGAAACAAACCATAGCGAGAAACTTATACATGTAAATGATCCACCAAATAACACCTAGATACCCCTTCTTGTTCCTACTCATGAGACTATTTTTTTTTTTTCCTGCTCTCATGAGGCCAAAGAACACCTAGATACCCCTTCTTGTTCCTACTTATGAGACTATTTTTTTTTTCTGGCTTCTCTCATGAGGTCAAGGACAACGTTAGCTCAAGAACAAAACAATCTGCAAGCTTTCATCGTTTCATGCTCCCTCAAAGTCTCTCCGAATGATCTCCAGCAAAATTTCATTCCATGTATCAATTGGCCCTGGCATGCACCAGTGCAAACAGTCCTGTGGTGGGGGCTCTCCATTTGGTCCTCTCTTTGTCAACTTGTTCGGGTCAAGGCTCCTATACGGCCCTGGATGCCCATCAGCCCTGTACCCAAAAGGCTCGGTGATGTCCATCAACCTCAACTTGGCACCCTTTCTTGCCTTCTTCACCGCCCGTTCAAATCCTGTAACCTGCTTCTCATGCATAATACTCGTGAATCCATTCCTTACCACCTCGGTCACCGGCCTAACCTTTCCAGTGCATGACCCTCCTGTGTTCCAAGCCCCACCCTCATAATGGTCGGGCGAAAACGAGCGAACAATTGCTAGATTTGTGAAGTTTGGGTGAGAGGCAATAGCAGTCATGATGGTCTCGACTGATATACCGAAGGCTTCAATATTGTTGATCTTCATCTTACCCATTCCTTTGGGCCACCAGAGCTGTCCCCCGACAATGGTATTGTTGAGGATGTATGCAGATTGTTTGGCAAACCAGTGGCCAGAAGAAAGGACCAGCACATCAAACCTTGGGAGGAATTCCATGAAGGTCTCATCAGGGATGTCCAGGTGGACCTTGGTAACCCCCTCTGGGATAGATTGGAAGGGCTCGGGGGTACTATGAACAAGCCATGAGGACCATATGCGGACAATGCTTGTAGAGGTGGACCTGAAGTACCATCGCTGCATCCGCGATTTCCACGGTTCTTGGGAACTTCCACCTGTAAATGGAGCATCAAACAATGTTAATTGGTGCTGTGAAAAGTAAGTTACCACATCTTAGGAGCAATCCAGGAAATCCAAGCTTAACAAAGTCAAGAACCTAACTAAAATTCAAGGCATATATGCTGAAGATTGGCAAAACTACTACAGACAAAGTAAATACAAGATGCATGTATTTTATGTAGTAGATAAATATAAGCTATGAAAGTATGTGTACAAAATTAATAAAAATGCATGCAACCAAAACCATTTGCACTCGCCTAATCTCATTTGGATGCATGCCATCCATCACAACCATTACTGACATCAACAAGAATTTCAGAACCCATGCCTGACCTGATGATACATGAATCCTTATTGTACGTGATTACTTAACAGAAAGGTCCCTTCCAAACTGGAAATGCAATCTTTCTAGCTAAGAAATTGTTTCCAAATTAGTACGATATGCCAAAAGGAATAGATAAATAATACTATAAATCACAATCAAGTGTAGCTGCATGTTGGAATTGCAAGGAAACGAACCCTAGATGATCAGCTTCATCAGTATGATTACATGGTACAAACATTTTCAAAACATTGTGATAGGGTTTTTATGCGGATATTGTTCGGTTAATAAGGTAGTCTCTGGGTGGTGCAGATGATGCAATGAAGGCGCAGAGTTTCTGCATATTGTAAAGTGTAAACTAAAGGCATGACAAGAACAATAAAGGGTTTTTCTTGCACTTTGTGTTTGTTTATCTATTGTAACTTTGTACGCACGGGCCTGCTCCATTTGCTGCATTTTGTATGAACTACTAAACATGCAAAAATACATTGTCAATAATCAAAAAATCACGGAGACTAATGTTTACCAGAGCATAGCTTGTAGTACAAGTACTTCCAAAAAAATAAATTTTCCTACCATGAACCATCATTATCTATGTTGTTCCGTGTCGTGAAATACATTGCAGGTTAGCAACTTGCCTGCCATAGAATGCACATCATTGATTCCATCTGATTCCGAGCAACTGAATCCCCGATAAAGGCCAGTGTCTTTCCCCTCATCAACTCTAAGAATTTCCTGGCATCAAAGCGTGGGAGGTCACACTGTTCAGGTTTCCACCTCCAGTTCTCATAATCCTTGTCTGGTCTCCCGTTTCCCTGGCAATTTTGCATTTGTGTTATGATGGGGCATGAGTTGTTTGTATACAACGGACCAGCAGCATCATAGATCCATTTCCCATGGTACAGGTCACAGCTCCCTAAACAATAAAATGAAGGCATAAGTACAGATATTTGTTCATAATTAATTCTTATGCAGGTTATCAAAAGCAGCCTACATAATTGTGACCTACCCCCTCTCCCTTCCAAATTTGAAATATTGAGTAACTTCTGCAAGAAAGTAGGGAACAAAACCTTTTTACTAGCACTTAATGCAGCACATGCATCAATTCCATCAGGCCAGCAATTTCCAATGGTGGATGGCCTTAGATTCAGATTTCTTAATGTCCAAGCAGCTTGAACACCAAATAGAATTGCAGACTTGAAGACTTATGCTCTATATAGATATTTAGAGTGGAAAATGTCAATTGTCAAAGCAATCTCGTCAATTTGTGTATACCATGAAACATCAACAATACTTTCCTTCTAACGCATAAGTCTCTAAGTTATGAATTCTAAGCTCCTTTAAGTAACCCTTCCAGTATACAACAGATCTGAATATTCCAATAAATTTTAGATGGCCATACTATTTCTTGTGGGTAATTCCCTTTGTGTTAAAGTTTTGAGTGCAGTAGGTCCTTACTAGAAGTTGACTATGAGCTACTACTGCTTCACTAGTTTTAGATGTAATGAGCTTCACCCTCTCCTTCCTGGTCATGGTATCATACTAGACTGGGCGGCAGGGTAACGGTGCCCCCGGGGAGGGGGGGGGCGGTGTGGGGGAGAGAAAGATTAGGTTGCATCATCTCGGTCCATTCCAGTTAGGGTGGTTTTGCATCCTGGCAATATAGGATGGCTAGTTGTCTCAAGACACCAATTTTTAATTTTTTGTTATTAATGGCCATTCCAGTCCATCTCAGTACCACAAAGAGCCAACCTCAGACCAAGACAGGCCCAGCTTCCGGGACTCAAACCTTGGTTGGAATAATAAGGAGGTTCCCTAATGTTAGCTATTAATACATGCAATATTGGTGCAAATCAGGAAATAAGTGAAATATAATTCATTATCTTTCCTTGTATATATTTGCCACCTCTGGTAAAAGGTGCCAACTTTTACAGCAATCTAAGAAAGGTATGATAATTTTATTGACCCCTAGATATCCAATGCAATTGTTTATATATCATATAAGTTACAAAAAAGAGACAAAAAGAGACGAAGAAAAAAGAACCTTACATACAATATAGATTTATTTCTTCATTATTGCCCTAACCAAGGTTTTAAATCCCATAGGATGGAGGTGTTCGGGATGCCCTGCTGTCCCGTTCAAACTTGACGGCTGTCCCGGTCATACATCCCAACCGATATTCTTGGCCTCCCTCCCCTTCTTCTTTCCTTTCTATCTTTCTTTCTTTTTTCTCTTTCCATCCTTATTTTATTAGTCTTTCTTCTACCTTCTTTTCCATCTTTCCTTTTTTTCTTTCTTTTTCTTACCGTTTCCTTTTTTTTTCCCTTTTCTTCTTATTTCTCTTTCCTTTTCTTCCTTCTTTTTTTCTCCCTTCCTTTCTTTTATTTTTTTTCTTCTTCTTCTTTCCTTTCACATTTTACCTTTCATCTTTCTTTGTTTCTTTCCTCTTTCTTCTCCTCTCCCCGCATAGATAGATTTTGGTGTCCTGACCTCGTCCCAGTCTCCCTTTCTCACAAGAACGAGACGAGATAGTCAAGATGCCCCATCCCACCGGGACGTAAAACCTTGAATCTAACTGCTTTAGCTCAGCAATCAACTGCATCTTATTTACATTTTTATGTTGTTATTATGCCATTTTTCTTCATATGCATGCTGCTTCTACACAAGTGGGAGATTAACAGGATCTAAGGCGTAAAGCCACATGTAATTGCAGTAAAAATGCAAATTTTAACAGGAATACCCCAAAATCAGGTTCACAAGATCCTTTGATAAATTCATCCATCAAGATCACAATTTCAGTGTTGAGAACAAGAAAGGAAGGTGAAATGGAGAAAAGAGAAGCAACACTTACCAGGATTAACCTTCTTAGCATGGTCTGATGAAGCTGGAGGGGGCGTCACAACTGCAGGTGTGGAATTTGAGGAAGCAGAATCAACCTTCTCAGCAGTGTCTGATGAAGCTGAAGGGAGAGTTCCAACTCCCAGTGTGGAATTTGAAGAAGCCGAAATGGCCTTCTCGGAACTCTCTGATGGAACTGAAGGGACAGTTGCAAGTGTTGATGTAGAATTTGTGGAAACCGAGCCATCATCAGAATTTCCTGCATTGGTATTCCCAGAATGATCGAAGGTACCGGAGGGAGAGGAGCTGCTCAATTCTACAATGTCAGTACTATCTGAAGAACCAGAGCTGTTGGCAGCCCCCATCTCTACTGTTCTACCAGAAGATAATGTGGTAGGAACTTCCGGATTATCTGGCATCTCATGCCTAGATAAAGGTTGCTTGATAACCATATCCTGCTGACCATTTTGCAAAGGCCCTGGCGGCGAAGTCAGAAGTTTGGTCAGATTATCACTAAGAGCTATTGGCACTGCTTTGCTCAAATGGTCTTCACCAAGGAGATAACCACGGAGGGATAAACCGACAGGATATGAAACTAGAATCAGTGATGCAACCACAAGAAATAGAGCTAAGGCTCCCACTGAAACAGCCATCGAGGAAAGGGACCGAAGAATTGCCATAACACCAGAATGGCTTTTAGGCGAAGATATCGCCATGATTCCACAAACCCACTAAAGTTATTAGGCAAGAACAAGAGCCATGCTATCTGGAAAATGATTCAGAAGCTGGAAAAAGCCCAACCTTCTGCTTTTAAACTAATCTCTGAAGCCAGAACTTCCACGATTATGCAAGTTCTCCCTTCAACAAAGGAAAGTCTCTGCTCAAACAAAGATGACGTTTGAAATTCCAAGGAATCCAAGGAGAAGCCTATTGCCCAAATCTGATACAGTTAAAAATCCAATCTTTCGACCTTTTTAACCAATCAAGATCCAAAATACTTTCACTAGCTATCGAATCAAACAGGCAATGAGTTTCTACTCTAGTATTTCAGATTTCAGCAAAAAAAAAAGTTTTTTTGGCCAACCAAATGATTGTGGACACGGCCAAAGCCTAAAGTAAATCCTTCAAAACTCCGGCTGCAAATTTCACAAAGCACTTAGAAGCATAGCATAAAAAATGTCCCTAAAAGAGCAAATCAATGCGAGAAATTCAACAATCTACAGATAAAAGGAAAAGCTCGGCATTTTGCTGCCGAAAGCCTAAAACCACTAACAACAGAAATCATAAGCAATGAATCGGACTCCAGGTACCTTAAATTTCAACCTCCTTCCTATTTAAAACGGCGATATCAATCACGATCATTATGCTCCATATTCAAAATCCAATCCAGAGATCGTATTGTTATCAAAAAAAAAAAATCTTCAGAAACCCCTCCGAAAATCCATCGCCCAGCGTGACAAAATCGCTCAAAAGAAAGGAAAAAAGAGAGCGATAGAGAATTTGAACTGCTCGTAGAGATCAAGAGCAGAGCGAGGAGGGCGAAAGATTAGATTTCCGCTGCGAACAACCCCCTCGTTCTGATCGCCGGACATAAAGTTGTAACCAAAGAAATAAAAGCGAGCCGCTCAAATGGCCGCTTTACGCGTCTTCGTCACCTATTTTCCATAAGAACGCTTGTTTACAAATTTCTATGCGGACCAACATCCGCCGTTGATGCTATTTGTCACGCACGGCTGAATACTAATAGTAACGGCAGACAAGGATTTAGAGAGAGAACAGCAGACGATGGGATGGAGTCGTTCATATTGGTAGAAGCTTCCAAGAGATACAGGGTGGATCTTTTCCTCATCTTAAAATGTGGCCGGTTTTCCATTCATCCTTATTTTGAAAAAAAAAAAAAACAATAATATTGATAATAGATTCAAATTTATATAATTGGTAGATGCAAAATGCTAAAGATCAATTAATTTGCTCCTATTTAATTCATTACTTTTATGTGGCAATCATTAACAACTTATATCTCATGTCGTAATCTTTTATTAGTAAAGATATATAGCATCTCCCTCCGACAAAAATGATAAGTATTATTTATTTATTTTTTTAATTTTTATTATTTTTATTATCCAAATTGATTGGGTTGATATAAGCTTTAAGTTGATCCTGTCCTCATCCAAAAAAAAAAAATTATAATTATTTTTTTATTTTAAAAATAAATAAAATATATTTTTATGTACAAATTGATATATTAAAACTCATCTTAGTTTTAAAAATTTATATTCTACACCATATATATCATACAAATTACAGTCGCTCACTAATCACTGTTGCTCATATAATGCATGCTAGTAGGATATAATTTCTTTTCATTACTCATGATCACATCTATTCTAATAGAGGATATGAACAAAAGTTGTAAATTAAATTTTGCTAATTTATTAAATATATATATTATAAAAAAAAATATTATACATACATGTCGGTGGATGGATTATTTTTTATTTTAAAAAAATAAAAAATATTATGGATATTTTGATCTTTCAAAAATTTAAAGAGTTTAGCTGGATGATTCCATACGTCGCCCACAAAAGTTGGCTCCCACTGCGTTTTTGGGCAAAGAAACAATGGTCTAGTTGGTTTTGGAAAGTGGATGCCATCTAAAAGTGAAAGTTATTGGAACCCTATCAAAAAAAAAAAAGTTATTGGAACCAAAACACGACAAGAATGTGGACTCTCGGTATCATTTGGACCCGTGAATGCAACCACGTGCTATCAATGTGTCATCCGATGCATAAATTATCCTGACGCCCCTTATGAATTGGGATAATTATATAATCATCTGATCAAATATAAAAATTTAAAATTTTAAAAATAAAAAAATTATAAAATATATTAAACTCAAATAGATTAAATAATAATGATGTTAGTAAAAATTATATTATCAAATAGATTAATAATTTATATTTAACAAAAAAAATTATTCTTTTGCTTACAAGAGAGAACATACTTTTTTAAGTTGTGACTATATGTTGCCTTACAACCCATCCAGATGCTTTGGAAAATTTGTAGAGACATTAAACTAAAACAATGGAATCAGTGATTTCGCATGCGAAAGTGCAACTGTACAAAAAATAATAGTAATAATTTTGAACGTGATGAGCAGCAATAGACAAACCAAGTAGTGAAACAAAACTATGTTAAATAAGGATGTAAAAAAAAAATGCTTTGTCTATTTTCTTGTTTAATACAATCACATAAAGAATAAAAGGGGAAGAAATTTGATTTCTGCATAATGTGATATCCACCCAAATAAAGCATTCACAACATCTTCGTCTTAACATGTTAATAATACACATTCGTAGTAAAATGCATGGTCGCCAATTGAATATAGGATTAATAGATTTGATCATGTCTCATAATAATAATCTTTCATGAAAAAGTAACAAATCCTGCCATGGCCAAGCATAATACCTGTTTCCACAACCAAACATCCATATATACATCAATTTAAAAGACTTTTACATTATCAACTATAACTTAACAACCTTAGACTAACTATATGTAAAGAAAAATCTATGATAATGAACATATAAATTACAACTTGATGTAAGTTTAGTATAGAATAATAATTAGTAGCTGGATTAATGCAAATATGAAATAACTTGCTTGCCTAATTTTATTGCATGCAAGAGTATGACTGCATTTTCTCAACAAATCTAATTTTAGGTTACGGAAAAAAACAAACTCATTTTAAAGTAACCATGTCAAATGGGCATTTTCAGAGGAAAAACTAATATCCAACTAATATTCCTTGTATGTTAAACCATAATGATGCAAAATCACTATATAATTATTTAATTTTAGTTTTTTTCATTATCAAAAACACAATGGTCTCGTGGACCAATGTTATATTACAAAATCATATTACAAATAGGGGTGCAAATGAATTGGATCGGATAGATCATGAGTGACCATGATTAGATTTCGTTTGTTAATTGGATCCTAATATTAAATCTAGATCTAATCCAATAGAAGAACGGGCTAGATTGGATTGGATCCATAGCTAAAATCTTCAATCCAACGGGTCATCCGTGCTAAGTATGGTCACGTATAATCCAGTCCGAATCTAAAAAATTCAGATTGAATCGAGTTTCAATCAAATCTAACTAATTGTATTTTAATTATCATATAGCTAATTACTATCTGCCATGCAAAATACATAACAAATAATTTTACTCTCAAAATAAAATAGAACATAAAAATAATTTGAAACATATCTTTGTATTAAAGATATTGCTCATACAAATCTTAAAGCACAACTTAGAGGCTCAAATAGTTCTAGTCTTGACGGTATATCGAGTTTGGATCGGGTTGAGTCAGATCCAAATTTAGTAAATTCAAATTCGATCCGAAAAATGAAATGAGTCCAATTATAGAATCCGATCTAACCCCATAGATTTTTCAAAATAGATAGGACCGGCTTTAAACAAGCCAGGCCATATCCCATTACAGGTCAATCCGGCTCATTTGCAACCTCAATTACAAAATGTATCCAGTTCAACTAAACGTCCATTCAGACTTTGAACATAGATGGTTATAGCATAAGAACTATATGGTATACATACACATGAAAGCCGGAGCAACAACCCCATCCTTAATGTTTAACGCACTAGCAAGGTAGGAAAAAATAGTTAGAAGTGTCTCAGTTTGGAAGTCTTACAACTGTCAACTAGCAAAATATATGCCAAGTTTGGATGTCGCCTATCAGATTGGTGAATAATGAAATCTCCCTTCAAAGTAAAGGCTGCAATCCAGCAACTAGATTTCCTCCTCGACCAATGTGTAAAGCAACAAAGGAATTAAATTATTTCCTCCGTAGCATCATATCTTGAAATGTAGGAGAATTACTTGACCTACAACTATAATGGGAATCAACCAAATTTAAAATACTGACTGAATTACCCAGCAAATAAACATCTTTAGCATTACAATAATAAAGTATGGGGTTGAGTCTGAGCCAAACCCAATGAATCTGGCATAAGAAACCACACCATGAGGTTTGTTGGATGGCAGCATCATCAAAATCCACCAAAAAGATACCAAAGGACGGTTGCTGCAAACTACAATCAAGCCTGGGATCTTGGAGCCTGGAAACATCATGTGGTTTCTGATTGCTTCAGTGATAGATATTACTAAAAATTTCTTAAAAAATTAATCGTGTGTCATTAAAAATTTGTAAAAAATTAATGGTATAATTGTACGGTTTCTCCCCAATGATTGCCCAGTTGCATGGCGATGGCGTCGGGGGCCCCACCGTAACTTGAAATACGGTGAACTGCTCCTTTGTTGTCTTCTACTATAAATTATGAGCTCATACTTCTCTCCCGAATGGAGGGAGTAGTTGTCTTCTTTGGTCGCGCGCTCCGGTGCACCGCTCGGCGAGCTCTCCCTTCTTGCTCTCCTGCGCGTTTCCACGGGTAGTTGGTCCCTTTCTTCTTTGATTTTGATGCTCGTTTGCTGTTGATTGCTCGATTCTTGGCGAAATTTTCGGTCTCAAGTTGCCGTAGATTTGAATTCGAGGGTTTGTTGGTACGAAATGGGGGGTAAGTTGAGATTTTTTTTTCTTTTTTTTAAAATTAGGTGGGGAGGGGGGAATGATTGTTTTTGGTGATGAGGTGATTGGAAGCTGCTTGATCGATTGGTTGTAATTGAACGGGTCGCTACGGAGTGCAAGGAGCCAGAAATGGGACAAATTTGTTGCTATGGTTCATCTTATGATCGTGAGATTAGAATATGATCTTGAATGCAAAGGGAACAAGCTTCAATTTTGAATCTTGGGCTTTACTACCCAAGAGTTTTGGATACGGGGGAAACTAGACTTTTTTGAGGAGGATTGGAGTGATGAGATGTGGTCGCACTGATACGACCTGCTAACACAAGTAGGAGAAGGGGATGGTTTCAGGGTTAGCAGGTCCTCGTTATGCTGTATGCTGAACGTGGATGATCTAGGTTAATAGCATAGATGACATGCAGACCGGAAATAAAGTGGTTCCGATGATTTTATACCATGAATTAAGATAAATTATTTGTTGTAATTCTGAATATATTATCTGTGATCTCTTTGTCTTGAAATACAAGAAGCAACTTTCTGGTACATCTCAAATCTATTTCAAACTTTCTGAACATTGTAGATTGTGATGGATAATGTGGATAGTTTAAATACTTTACAACGTGCATTCTGGCAAACATTAAAGGTGCTCTTGTAGAAGAATTCACACAACATAGACAGAATCTAGAACACTTTGTACCTTTATCACTCATGCAGGGTATGTGTTGTTTACAGATACAACAATCAAATTTCTCTGATCTTCTGGATTCCATTATGCATCTCATCATCTGCTTGTCAATATTTCTATTTATTGATCAGATATTCGTGCAAAAGCAGTGGGTTTTTTTTCCCAAAATAATTACAAATTATCCTTTTTATTTGGTCATATACATTCTTGAGATTTGTAATTGGTCTAATAAGGTTCTCAAATTTATAACTTTTATATTTTCCTAGCAATTTAACAATTGAAAATTTGCAGTAAAGAGCTTGCAGAGAAGCAAGATGGTTATAAATGTTGTCAGTGTTGAACATAATGCTTTAGGAAGTCTCAAAGATATTGATTTGTGATACTTTTTGTTATACTTTTTGCAATTTATATAACTATGTTCTTATCAATAAAAGGAAATTTTATACATTGAATTATGCTTTGATGCGGCACATAAATAAGTCATATTGAGTTTTGATTCCAAATCTCTCTAAATATAACATGTTGATATATTCACATTTTGTAATTCATGTGACATATATTGGCATTGTTCATTGTTTTTTTCTAAAATTAAGGGCTCTTAATGAAAGAGGCCTTCTCATTAACTGTCCTATATTGAAATGTCTTGTCCACTATTGTATCAAGAAATCCATATGCTGAAATTGATTACTTGAAATGTAAGCAAAAAGAAAGAATTTATCATTGTGGCAAGTGTGTATTATTTTGTACGCTGACAAAGATAAATAAATTGATTAAATTCATCAAATTAGTAAAATATTTTTCGGAAAATTGGAATCGCTATCCAAAAAAATCTAGAAATAGTATATTCCATAATACCAATATATTCTATTTGATATGTCTTACCTAATAATATAAACATTTATGAGATGGTTAGGAAAAATAGTTGCATTTGTCAAACAGCATTGGTTATTGCTCATTTTTGATAAATACACTAGCCACAAACCTTTTTCATGCACATCAAAATGTGCTTTTATGAGAAGAGTATGCAACCATGCATTTTTGGGAACATGCAAGAATATGTATACATCTAACTGTTCGAGCTAGACCAATGCCCAATATTGTTAAAATCATTTCCAAGAAAAATGAATAGTCAGAGTTCAAACTTTATGTATAACCATTTAAAGTGGTTATTCAATCAATTAGGGAGCGTCTTAAGATCAATATCCATCAAACTGACTTTGGTATCATTATAAGCTCTGGACCATATGAGATTGTAAATTTTTCACACGCTATACAAGTAAAAGAGATGTCAAACTTGGAATGCTATGAGTCAAGGTTTGCAGAACCGATATTAAGAACCATATCAATATATCAATTATCATACGATGTGCACCTCATACCGAGACAGGTTTCTAACACTTTTCTTACCCCTACCTACAGTACTGCCTGGAACCAGGAGGCACAGATTGGTTTCACTTTGCTCAGACCAGTTTGGCATATATACCAAACCAAACCTCGGTATCAAAACAGTACATTCCAGTTGATATGGCAAACCTTACACCTGTGAAAAGAAGGAAAAGTGATAAAAAAAAACTTCTTTCTGGGGAAATAGTTTTCATTCTCTTGGTGTCCTTATACAGATCTTGGTTACATGGAGTTTGAAAACAATAAGCATTTTTTTTTAATTTAAAATCGGTTTATAATTATGTCAACTTCTCCACTTATGCTTTTTTTTTTTAAATAATGAGATCTTTATGATCTGATGTAAGGTGACATATTTGAGTAGTTAAAAATTGACCATTCTGCCAAATTGAGCTTTTGAAGATTTCCAGTGCAGGCTACTCAAAAATGGCCGAGGTGACTGCAGAAAATGGTTACAATCATATCACTCGTGTGCTATTCTGCGGTTTTCATTTTCCTGCTTCTCAGAATTACACAAGGGAATATTTGCAGAAATATCCATTTATTCAGGTTCTCTGCTTCTCTAAGTTATGGCATCTTAGTATTTTTTATGCACCTTGACTTTGTAGCATTTTCAGTTATACTGATCTATAAATTTTACTGGTTACAATACTGATTACAAATCTTTGGTGAGTTTCTTCAGCCATTTTAACCATATCTTATTTCTATGCTGGTGGTTCTGATGAACTCCTTTTTTTAAGCTTATCCTATACTCTGTATACCTCAACACATGTTATAGATGTGCACCTAGATAGAGATTGTTACGACTTTTATCCTTTTGTTTCTTGTAAAAAATTAGATATACCACCATACTTTCATGTCATCACCAGAACAATTCATTTCTCTAGCCCTTCATGTTATAAACAAAACAAATTGCCATCTGTAGTTCATATGTCCTGAAAGGACCCAGTTGGTTAGTTCATATTTTTGTTGCCCATCATAGGTATGAAATGAATAAAACTGGTCAATAATTATTGACATCTAATTATCTAACAAGGCTACTAAGTTCGATAGTCACACACTTGGGATATAGCTTGTTGCAACTGCCCAGGCTTTGGTCTATTAACTTTCATGTTCATAAATATATCTTTTTTCTTATTACAAGGACCATGACAAGATGATTTTCCTCCCTCTTTCAAATCCAACAATCATGTGTCACTAATCTTGGCCCTTCTTACTAACACTTGCCATTCAAATTCATCCCAAATAACAATTTGAAACTCAACTCATCTACATCACCTTAGCCGTATCTAGGAATATAGGATAACATCATAACTATTTAACCATTGTGCCTGTGCCAATTCAAGTCTGAAGGTATGTCTTCTTGATCTGCTGGATCATCACTAATATTATTACCTTCTTCTGAAAAATTCCAGAGACCGAGCCAGGACTTCTGTGGGAGCTGCACCTTTGTTTTCCATTTTCATTGATAAAAAGATTTAGTTGCCACCTTTCATTAAGATGGAAATTTACCTTGAATGGTTTATAAGACAGCTTCACACTTTACCTTCATGGCAACTTAGGTTTAAAAATCACAGAAAAAATACAAGATCTTAGTGGTCTGATGCCAAAGAGCCACTTGAGGTTATTTCCCCATCCATTCAGTTTTGCTTTAGAGCCCATGCTTCATGGTAATTGGCTTTTTGCTGATTTCAAGACATTGGGCTAGTTCCTGGTTGCTACATGCTTTCTCTCCATACATCTTGTTGATGCTTGAATGCTTAATCCTCTCCACTGCAGATCCTTTACACAAGTAAGACAGGATGTGTGTGAGGATTTTCATCACAGCTAGCTTCAACTAATTATGGGATCTAAACATATTCTTTATTTTGCTAAATGTCAGGATTATCATATTAATTAAGATCATTTGATCTTCTATAAGTTGATGATATGCATGACTGCTGATTTTTGTGTGGGTTAAAGCTGGATGCTAGCTCATGTTATATAGGACTGCCATGATTATGATTTTATTCACTTCATGCAGGTTGATGATGTAGCTCTTGATGATGTGCCTGATGTTATTGACAAATACCATATTTGTGTAGCGAAAAATCGACGTCTGGACTCAAAAGTTATTGCCAAAGCAGTTCAGATGAAGCTTATAATGCAGTTTGGTGTTGGGTTAGAAGGTGCCTGATGTACATTTGTTGCTTTTTTTGTTTCATTTATGTCTCACTTATCTATCAATCTGGTTGGGATAATTCTCAACTATTTTATCAGTGGGAGCTGGTCATCATCACAGAATCTTATGAACCATTTTGCAGGTGTTGATATTGATGCTGCCACACAACATAAAATTAAAGTTGCAAGGATACCTGGAAGTGTAACTGGAAATTCTGCATCTTGTGCAGAAATGGCAATATATTTGATGTTGGGCCTTCTTCGGAAGCAAGTAAATTTTATTGAGCTAATAATTTATAAACAGTTGAGTTCGGTCACTTTCTTTCTGTGATAAGATCCACAAAATGCTTTCGACTTTCAAGAGTCAAATGTCATTGCTTCTCTTCGTGCATTAGAATATAATCTCTCAATTGAAGATAAAACTTGAGTCGAAGAGTAATAGTGGGCCATGAAACCTTTCATCTCTTAAGTGATGTCAGATTTAAATTCTATATATCTCTCTTTAGAAAAGTTGATTTTGTGTTTCATCACAATTGGCTTTTACAAATGGAACAAGACCAATGATTATTCAGCGTAAATGTGAATCTCATGTCCTTCTGGACCTAAGAGAATACTTGTTAGTATATGTAATGAGACCTAGATAAAATAAGTTTTTGGTTTTCATTTGGAAATTAACAACATTTTTCTTTTGTTACATATTAAATTTATTTCTTTCTGTACTATGAAATTCAAGTGCTTTCTTGCTGTAGAGGCTTCAAGGCTTGTCACGAACTCAATCAGTTTCCTTGACAATGTTTAGAGAAATCTAAATAATGTCATGCTATATCTACTCTTTTTTTTTTTCCAATGTGAATTGTTAAACTCTTCCTTAGCTTAGTTCCAGCTTCCTCAGTTTTCTGGTCAGCTTTTAAAGAAACCTGAATGATGTAAAGATGAAATCCTACTATTTATGCATTAACCATCTTTTTTTGCAATGTTTTGATTTTTGTCGAATTACATTCTAGTATTTCTTCTTTGATTAGCTGAAACTTTTTTTCCCTGCTATTGATATATGCTATTGAAAAAGAGGACATTTTTCTTCACCCTTATTTGCACCAGGTCACTGAAACAGAATGCTGCTGAGTACATTAGTATGACATTGATTAGAATAATTTCTTGAAACAAGACATTAGACATACTGGATTTGGACCACCTTTATTTGAACCAGAGCTGCCAAACATAATGCTTGTAAGTATATTTAGTGTCACTTTGCTTGGAACAATTTCTTGCATTTGTGGTGACGAGCCAATTTCTATTCACAATTTCTTTTTCTATTATATGCAAGAAAAGTGCTTTCTATGTATAATAAGTACTAGTTGAAGGTGCCAGCTTATTTATCTAGCCAAGTTGGTAAAGTTTCTTGGTGGTATGCTCGAGACCTGGGTCCAAAAAACCAACTTTCGCCATGGTTTGGGGATTAGGGGTATCTGGCAGAGGGGCTTCTGCCTAGTGTAGCCCATGGACCTCTTGTGCCAATAAAGAGAAACTGATAGTCGAATGCTGTTAGTTTTGAACTCAGTCAACTTCCTTGTATCAAATTTAGAAAAAATGAAATAGTGAAATTGTATATTTTGTTAACCAAACTATTCTTTTTAGATTGTTAATTTCATGGAAACTTATCTGTTAGCCAGTGATGCAAGTTTATAAGTTAATTGTCTTCCTATGGAAGCTGAATTCTTGATCAGAAAAAAATTATCGAACTAAATTTTTCTGAAATTTTTAAAAGAAGCTGTTCTGCAGCTTGGGTCCTTAAAGATCAATCTCACTTGTTGCTTAAAGCAAGCACAATTTCTCTACTAGTGGAAAATCCCTTGGAATCTGAAGCTCTGCTGCATTTGTGCACTTGGAGAAGTCAAGGAGCAATTCCCAGCCACAACTCTATATTGAGTGATAGGTGCATAGTCTGTTTGCACTCAAGATAGGGTCCCATGAGGATGTCCAATAAGCAAGATCCGAATGTCTGAACCTTGTAGGAGTATCAGCTTATGAATCACTATAGATTCCCCATCTCGATGATGTATTACTTTTGAACTGCTTGAAAGTTTATCTAATCCCATAAATTTTTGACCTGTATGTCATAGTTGCAGGAGTTGTTTCTTCACATTTGTTGAAACTGTGCATAAATGACAAATTTCGGCTTTTGATTTATTGAATTATTTTGAATTCAGATTCAACTGGTTTCTGTAAGCCATCCTCACTTCTTTATAAATCTTAAGGGCTCATAATATAAAGTTATAAACTATCTTTCCAGCTGTGATTTCCAATAGCAGTTTGTTTTCTTTACCCCTCTTATTGTCAAAATTAGCTTAATTGTGCTTTTAGAGGTAAGATTCCTCCATAAGTAGTGCTGTTTAATCTTCCTCACTTTTTCCATGTATTGTGAACTAAATTTTGAAGATCTCTTGCTGCAGAAGGAGATGGATGTTGCTGTTAAGCAGAAAAATCTGGGAGAGCCAATTGGGGATACAATACTTGGGAAGACAGTAGGTTCACTTCATCTATTTTGACTTCATAAGTGGTCTCATGCCTGTATAGCATAATCAAAGGAATCTTATACTTCTTTAAAGAATTGTCGAGGTATGTGCCAAAAAAAAATTAAAAAGAGAAAGGAATTGTTGGGGTAAAAGGTGGAATATTACATGTCCGAGAAAATAATGTGGTGCCATTTACTCTCTCTTCAATGAACTCTTCCTTCTGTCCTATCTGATTGTATCAGGTAGGTATCTAAAGTGTGATTTATAATCAATATTCCTTCAATTTTCTCACCTTCAGTGAAAAGTCTTTCAACTTTCCCTTTTCCCCTCCGACTCAATAGGATCATTGGTTGCTTCAGAAGAATTAGCAGAATTTGAAATCATGCTTACCTAATTTGTTGGCTCACTGGTTTGAGATAAGATTTAATAAACGCTTTCTGAATGTGTAGAGTTAACAAGGGATAGGGTGAGAAATGTCTTCAGTTCTTCTACTTATTTGATATCTTCATATCATAATAATTTTGGTGCATAAATAGGTATGGTAACATGATTTCTATTCATCAAGAATTATGTGTTAAATATAAGAAACTTGCAAAGAAAAAGATGAAAGGGAAAAGTACATTTGAGAATTAGTTGAGTATGTATGTATTTTTTTGTATGTATATATATATATGTGTGTGTGTATATATATATATGTGTGTGTGTGTGTGTGTGTGTGTGTGTGTGTGTGTGTGTAATTTAATATTTAACTTTTTATCATATATATATATATAATTTAATATTTAACATTTTATCTTAAACCACTATAATGTTTGCCCATTTTGTACTACTTTATGATTTACCTAAGTCAATTAGTTAACCACAATTAGACCGTGACTGGCATGACTTTATTTGTTCTTCTCATGCACATTGTTAACATTTTAGATCTTATATAAGTCTTTCCATTGCCCTGCACCACTGAAATTTGATGCTGTATTAGGAGGTCATGGATATCCATGGAAAACATCAAGATGTATTGGTGTATGCTTGTTCAGTCTTTACCAAAGCAATTGAACTTCTCATAGTCAGTTTGTATTCTGTCCGAGACTCTGTGGCTAGTTATAGAAATATTTGTATTTCACAAAGCAAGAATATGCTTATATGACTATCAGAATTCTGTCTACGAAGTGAATATGTTTTTATGAAATAAATCCCCACCATTTCCCTTCTTTGAAGTTCAATTTAGTTCCAGAACTACTGCAGATGGTGGAAGATCTATCTTCTGACATTCCAAGAGATTTTTTTCCCCCTCTGATGCTTTCCATTTTTTAAACATAGTAATTTGGACTTGGTGGTTAATATTTCAGCAGAAATCTCATGCGTGGTTTTTAACATTGATTCTACATGTGATCCTTTACTCCCACATGTAGGTCTTTATCCTTGGATTTGGAGCTATTGGAGTTGACCTGGCAAAAAGATTGCGACCATTTGGTGTAAGAATCCTTGCAATTAAAAGAAGATGGACATCAGATTCATTGCCAGCTGGTGGTATGAGGGCAATGTCTATATGAGTTCTGAATATTAGTTAGCAGCTATATATGTGGTTGTGTAATTGTTTCCCCTCTCTTTCTGATCCAGTCTTAAATGCTGAAAGTAATGGGATTGATGGCCTGATCGACAAGAAAGGTGGTCCAGAGAATATGTATGAATTTGCTAGTGAGGCTGACATAGTTGTCACCTGCTTGACGTTAACCACTGAATCAGTGAAGTCTCATCTTCCTATGTTATTGTTATTCTTCCATAAGTTTGCCTGTTTCCTACCTAATGAATTGTTACAAATTTCAGGCTGGCATTATTGATGAAAAATTCCTCTCACATATGAGAAAGGTTTGCATATTACTCATGAACACAGTATGTTAGGGCAGATTGTTGTTGTTGTCATCATTATCATTATTGTTGTATATATCTATCATGTTCATGTTTCTTCTACTTCAATTCTCATATCCAGCTATTAATAATCATAGTGCATGTATATATAAGTAAGCACAAATGGGTCTTTTGTAATATTACTATAAAGGACTTTTATTTGGAAAATTTAGAGCTTTGTGTGCAGCTCTGTGGACATGTTAGTTAAAAGTTTGAATATACAAAGCATTGGCCATGAAGGAAGAAGTCTTTCTCATCTCTTGTTAGTGGAATGGAGAAACTTTTTGTTGCATATATTGTAATTGGATCTATTGGTATAATTTGATCTGGACCTTTTTTTTTTTTTGATGAAAAAAACAAAGATTCATAATGGAATAATAGTTGCATTATTTCCCGTAAAGTTAGAATTATGTTCTCAGATATATACTATATTGATGAACCTTTTTATTTCAAGGGTTCCCTTCTGGTCAATGTCGCTCGAGGAGGTCTATTGGAGTACAATTCTGTGCTTCGTCACCTTGAATCAGGACACTTAGGTGGTCTAGGCATTGATGTTGCTTGGACTGAGCCATTTGATCCCGAGGATCCGATTCTAAAGTTTCCAAATGTTTTGATGACACCTCATCTTGCAGGGGTTACTGAACATTCCTATAGAACTATGGCGAAGGTATTCATTTTTCTGTTTTCACATTCTTATTTTGTATTTTTTGTGTACTTTGCATTTCATTTATCATAAGAGGCTATGATCACCATATGAAATGACAAAGTGTAACTTCTTCAAAAAATGTAGTCCAGTAAAATTTAATTTGCCTAATTGACATGTTGCAGTTATAAAAACAATGGCCCATTTGCATTGCACTCCTAGGCCCTCTTTCATTGCGCAATAAGTTACCCTAGAGTAAATGGGTTAAACTATTCCTAACCCACTCCTTTTTGAGTCAATTATTTTGGTTTGTAAGGTGGAATTGTTTACTCCAGTAAAAGGAAAGGTAATTATGATTGCTTTCTGAAACGTATTGATACTTTACCTGGGACCAGAGTTGGTTGTTAAAAGGTGTTTTGGTAAGAATAAGATGGAGGGTGTTTTGGTAAGAATAAGATGGAGTAAGCAGTTTGGGGAGCCGGGGGATGGGGGGAGGTCAATTTCATGTTAGCTTTGATCCAACATAACCTTAGTAGATGCCGAAAAGTGTATTTCAGAGCTAGAGAGGTATGCATTGTATCTTTGATATCCTCATCAGCATCACAGTACAGATTTTACTGGCCTCCCAAGGGGCCACTTTCACTGAAGCAGGAACTTGCAAGGAAGTTCTCTTAGACACGTTTCACCATATGATTCTAACTTGTTGCTGGACAGGTCCACAGCCAGCTAGTTGGGATCTCTGGTGCAAAGTAGGCTTCTCTAGCCTTCAAATAGCAGGTTTTCGTTAGAACTTAAATTTGAGTTGGCCCTATCAGAATTTGTCAAGTCTAGCATTAAGTGGAGGGGGACATGAGGGATGGTCCTTGCAAGTTCCTCATGCAAGAGGTTGTTGATAATAGTAATATCCCAGCTTCTGTTAGGAAAGATGAGATTACCCCCTCAAATGTTCTTGTTGAGGGGTGATGAGGTTGCTCACTCAAACATTTTCTTTAAGCTCAACAGAATTGAATTAAAGGGTTTCTCAACTTTAGGGAATAAATGTTATTTAGGAGTGATTGCTCACTAAAATGTCTCTTTGGGCTCAACAAAGTTGAATTAAAGGGTCTCTCAACTTAAGGGAATAAATGTTATTCAAGCATGATGTAAAACAGATGTTGGTTGTCTGTCTTCAGTCACCCATTGGAATTGATGAAATTTGTGCCATCACATATGGCTCCTATATTGTACTCTTTATCACCCTTTACTCAAAAGCCCCATGGAGGGAAACTGATTGCACAAAAGATAAAATTGAAGTATTAGTTCCCGATAGGATTCCAAATGGTCTTGTTCTGAAGAAGGCTAACTCGGGGATGAGATCTGCCGAATTTTGAAACGGTGCTTGCCTGAAGCTTCCTTTTCCTTTTTTTTCTTTTGAAGAAATTCCTTGCTATAATTGTAGTTTGAGGCTGGAATACTTTTTGTTGGTAGCATCTTGTACATTGTAATGATTTTGTCATAACCAGGAACTAGGGAGAGGCTTTATTGATAGTTCCCAATATGACTGTTGACTAATCTAAATGCAGTTTTTTACATTTTTATTTGTTAACTTTCAATAATTAGTTGGCAAAACTAATATTTTGTCTGGACTGCAACGTTGAAGTCTATATCAATAATGGTTCAACTGTACTCTTTCATAGTAATTTTTTAGCATGGTAGTTGAAATTCATATTGTTTTTTTATGTTGCTTTTACTCCTGAAGCTGAACTTGTTTCATTGCTATAACTTCATCATGTCTATTTTGAGTAAAGCAATAACTTTGTCATCTCCATTTCCCTAACATAACAGGTTGTTGGTGATTGCGCGCTTCAGCTTCATGCTGGCAAACCATTTTCCGGAATAGAGATTGTGAATTAGATGGTAGAGCTCGGTTATGATCTAGGAAATAAGAAAAGAGTTCAGTAAGAGAAGGATCTACAGTGCCATTTGACCATGTTCAGTCATTCATTTCAAACATAGATGTTCGAAACAAACTATTTAATAAATCTTAGGATGGTTGATATGGGACATCCTGCACTAATTTTGAATCTGCTTTTCATATCATTGTGCTGGCATTGGTACCAGGATGCCTCTTGTAAGGATGGCAGAGTAATGTGAGACTTATCCTTGGATTGGTACATAGGTTTTGCAGACCTATATTTCTCTGCCAGTTGCTTGTTGCTTGTTTAGAACATAGGGAAGTGATCACAACCGTTTGAAGTGCAGCTCTCTTATCCCTAATGGGGATTTTAATTTTTAAGATAAGAAATGCCAACAGTTGGATGAGCCCCTCTTTTTTGTGTTTTCTGCCACCTATTTGATGCCTTGTCATGTAAGAGATCCGTCAAGGCCATACTGTATCAGTATTAGTGCAAACACAAGTTACCGCACAGGAGTTCATTTGATTACTTATGAAAAAAGGAGGATTATGGAGCAAAAGTTTAGAGGTCACAAGAGGTTTTTTCTCAGGAAAAAAAAAAAAATCAAAAAAGTTTTTTTTTTTTTTTTTTTTTGTAGTTTTTGCAGTTTCAGAACTAAGTACAAATAATCATTCAATAGATCTTTTCTAGAAAAGGCTAGTTTTAACGACATTTGCCTTTTCTCTGTATCCTCAGCTTGTCTCTTCGCGAATATTTGCAAAAAAAAAAGAAAAAAAGTGGTCAAAAAGTTATGTGTGTCAGGATATCTTCCCAAACCTGTAAGATTTTATTTTTTAAAAAAATTTCTTCATTTCTTACCGATATCTTTTTCTCTTTGGATTGTTTTAAAAGTTTAAAACATTATTAAATATATATGTTTCATCATTTTTAATCCTTAATTTTTCTATTATTTATTAATTTATTTTTAATATGCATGGCATGTGCGCATTGCTAGAAAATATACATTTATATTTATTTTATTTTATTTAAAAAAGTTAGGCTAGTCAAAGATCGGTAAGATATGCCTACTTGATTCCATATGTTGTTTACGTACACTGAAAAATGGAAATATTGTTTTGGCAGGTACGTGCGCATGAATGGATTCTGAGTTTCATGTGCGGAGAAATAAATATTATTAATAAAAAAATTTCACCATACCACTATTTTCGCCCAATACACCGGTGCATGATGATTGGTGGACCGATATGTAAAGCACATTTTTTTTTTAATTTAATTTTTATTTTTATCAACAGCACCCATGCCAACCAAGCGTAAGTGTATTGCATAAAATTAAAAAATAAAATATTCTATAACACTCACAATTGTATTTGACTTTGATGTTAGATTCAGTCATTAATATTTTCAATCATATAAAAAGCGATTCAATTGATGATATTGTTCGTCTTTCGAAAGATATATTAAATAGACATCATAATAAAATTATGTAGGTAAATTTAAATATCATGAAGATATCATGAAAAAATAATTGAGCTTTCAACTATCTTATGTTGACATAAGCTTTGTCTATCATACCAACTCTTGATTGCCCCAAGGGATTGATGTACGTGTTGGGGATTGACTAAAAGGTCATTTGACGTATGGCTGTGATTTTATCTATATCACTATTATTTGGACCCTTTAACATTTTAATAATTTTCAATGCAAAATATCTTAGGCGATCTATATATATAAATCTAAAGAAATGCCCAGAGAGACCAAATACGCGAGAAACGGTTTAAAACAAAACATGGTAATATGGGGAATCCCTCTCTCTAATACATTTCTTTGACTTAAAGGCATTTTTATAACTAAATGGAACATGGTATGAGACATTTTTATAACTATATGGTTCTAACAACGTGGGAGAAGGCCTATTGTGTTATGAAATTTCAAGAGTGCAGTTGTCCATAAAAACTTATGTTGGTGGATGTTTAGTTAGGACATCATCTTCGAAGATCTTTTTGTACCGTACATCGTAGCAGAAGAAAAAAAAAATAAAAAAATAAAAAATATAGATTAGTCAAAAAAGAGCTCGCCTCCATGGAGCATGCAAACTTCACTATGAAAAAAAAGAAAAAAAATTACAAGAGGAGATCAAACTCTCAACATTTGTTTATCCAATCTCTCCATCACAGAAAGCTCTCCCTCACAAAAGCTCTCTCTCTAGGAAGACCCTTCTGAACTCTTGAAGCGACAGCTGTCCGCTATCCAGAAGTCCTGCTCCTGCTCCTTTCGACACCATATCATCTCGTTCTTGGGTGTTCTACCGAACGAAACAACCACACAGCACTCTCTATCATGGAACAAAGCCTTATAAAGGTTTAAATCCATGAAACAATAGGAATAGGGACTCCTACAGCACCCGATAAACTCTCGAAACCGTCGGATCATGACCGCGAACTTCCTAGGCCATTCGATCACGCAGTGGTCCATGAGCTAAGCCATAGACCACGCGAAACACGAGTGAAACGACATTCGGTCCACGATGGATCACGAGAAATCGAGGAGAAACACCCTCTCGATCCATAGGCCAGCCCGTGCACCGCCTGGTTCACCGTGGATCGGGATATCCGGGCTTTAAACCCGCGCACGTGTGCGTGTGGCTTGGGCAGCGCCCTCGCGTGTGCACCCGGGCCTGGGCCGTGCTCTACATGCGCTGGGCTGCGCGCTCGTGCCCGGGCCTGGGACATGCTTCGCGCTCCTGCGGCCAGGCTATGCGCTGCTACACCTGGGCCGTGCGCAGCCGCGCCACCGCTGCTCCGTCGGCCCGCCACCGATCCTCCATTGCTCCAAACTTCGTGCCAACTTCAATCGGATGTATCTCCTTCATCCAGACTTCATTTGAGATGAGCTTGGACTCGTTGGACTCCATTCATTATTGCAAGACTCGCTGTGGACTCAATATAGATCGAATCTCGAGGCATCAAATCCTAACAATCTCCATCTCGACTCGATATTCAGTCTCCTCCTAACTTTAAGAACTTCTGGATCTCCTCGCCCCCATTCTCTGGGACAATCGTCTGCTGATCATGGATGGGCAAACATGAGAGTCGAGCCAGGTTGCTTGATCCCATCTCCGTCGTATGCTGTGCTCCTCCTGACCTAAGACCGATTCGGGGTATCATCTTGCAGCAATAAAAATCTCATCTTGCGACATCGCCTCTCATCCTTTCAAATCTCGTGTCTCGTGCTCGATCTACCTCCACCTAAAGTTTCACCTCGCTCTGGGCTCCTCCTGGCCCCCAAAGCTCCACCTCGCACGAGGCTCTCCGTCAGGTAGTAGTGTCCTTACGTCCTCTTCATCCCCTCCAGAATAATCCTATCGTCGCATAGCACCTTCAAGATTCTTCCACCAGCTACTATCCTGTAGCCTCTCGAATCCAGTCTACTCAGTGAGATAAGATTCTGTCTGAAATCGGATATATATCTGACATCCCTCAATCTTCTCACTGCATCATCATGTGTCCTCCAGCTGACCGTCCCGATGCCTCTAATCGCACAGCTCGATCCATCCAACAGATAAACAGTATCCTCACTGTTCTTCCGAGAGTCAAACTACTCCTCTCTGCAATATACATGATATGTGCATGTAGAATCTAAAATTCATAATTGAAAAGAAGTAGATACCTCATCAGATATCTGCAGGGCATCACCCTCTGAATTGCTATTGGCCGTCACTGTAGTAGTCTTCATCCGATCCCTAAGTTGAGAGCAATCTCTGGCTAATGCTCCAACTCGTCACGTCGGTAACATCTGATCTTGCTCAAGTTTCTCATCTTGAACTTGGACCGTCCTCATTACGATCTCCTGTCGCTCCGTCTACCACCTCCTGTTCCTCCAGAAACCATCAAAGCTAAGCTGCCGCCATTTGAGCTCGAAGCTGGGTTCTCCATCCTGAGAACCTCGTTCTGCAGAATCACCGCAGTGACTTCGTCCATCTTGATGGTGCTTTTTTCAACTAAAAGAGCAGTCACCAAAGACTCATATGAAGGGGGTAGCGATGCTAGCAAGATCAGTGCTCTGGTCTTCTCCTCAACTTTCTCGTCAATGCTGAGGAGGTCGTTGAAGATCTTCTGAAAGTGGCTGAAATGCTTCTGCACGCTCTGTCCCTCAGTCATCCGTAGCTGGTAGAACTACTTTCAGAGAAAAAGAGTGTTGGTGAAAGATTTCGTCATGTACAACTCCTCGAGCTTCTATCACAGCATCGTCGAGAAAGTTTCGCCAAGCACATGGATTACCACCTCATCTGCTAGATGCATGCGGATGGTATCACCGTCTGCATCTGGAGCTGCTTCCAATGTTGCATCTCCATGGTGGTCAGCTTCTCCTCGCATAAGAGAGTATTGATCAACCCTTAGTGAATGAGCACGTCTTTCATCCTTACCTGTCACAAAAAAAAATTGTTCTTTCTATCAAATTTGTTGATCTCCATTTTGATTGATCCTGTCTTCTCTATCTTCAGTCTTGCTCACCATCGTTGCAATCTGTGTCTTAGTACCGCCTCGCTCTGATACCACTTGGTGGATGTCTGGCCAGGACACCACCTCTCAAGATCTTTTCAATACCGCGCATCGCAGCAAGAAGAAAGAAGAAATAAACAAAAACAATTAAATACGTGGATCAGCCAGAAAAGGTCTCACCTCTATGGGGCATGCAAACTTCACTATGAGAAAAGAAAAAAAAATTACAAGAGGAGATCAAACCCTTAATCCTTGTACACCCAATCTTTCTCTCACAGAAAGCTCTCTCTCACAAAAGCTCTCTCTAGGAAGAGCCCCTTGAACCCCTGAAGTTATCGCTGTTCATTGTCCAGAAGTCCTGCTCTTGCTCCTTTCGACACCGCGTTACCTCGTTCTTGGGTGTTTTGCCGAACGAAACCGCCACACAGCACTCTCTATCACGAAACAGAGCCTTATAAAGGCTTAAATCCGTGAAACAATAAGAATAGGGACTCCTACAGCACCCAGTAAACTCCCGAAATCGTCAGATCATGACCGTGAACTCCCCATGCCATTCGATCGCACGGTGGTCCACGAGATAAGCCATGGAGGACTGCGAGAAATCGAAAGAAAATGCCCCCTCGGTTCACAGGCCAGCCTGTGCACCATCCGATCCACCATGGATCGAGATATCCAGGCTTTGAACCCCCACGCACGTGCGCGTGGGCCTGGGCCGCGCCAGTGCACCTGGGCCTGGGCCGTGCCCCACACGTGTGCGCTCGGGCCTGGGCCGCACACTCCCGCCCGAGCTTGGGATGCGCTGCGTGCTCCCGCGGCCAGGCTGCACGCTGCAGCACCTAGACCACATGCAGCCACGCCACCGCTGCTCCGCCGGCCCGCCGCCGGTCCTCTGTCGCTCCGGACTTCGTACTGACTTCAATCAGACGTATCTCCTTCATTCGGACTCCGTTTGAGGTGATGTTGGGCTCGTTGGACTCCATTCGTCGTCGTGGACCTCGCTATGGGCTCAATATAGACTGCATCTCAAGACATCAAATTCTAATAACTTGAAACCATGGATCCCTATGGTGTCTGTTCAACTATGACATGAAGTAAGAGATCAAGGAAACTTGAGAGTAAGGAGACTACAACCATAATCTCTCACTCACCAACGAATGTATAAGGATCATAAGCTGTTCATAAGCTAGATAAAACATGAAGAAAACCTAAGCCAGTTCACGGGGCCGATTTAACAATAAAACCACTAAAGTCCTTGCTTTAGGCCTCAGGCCCCCCGCCATTCGTCTCCACCACATCCGGCTGTCCACCCATAAGAAGATGAACGGCGTCGGAGACGGAGACGGCAAGATGGGAGGCGGAGCCGCCCCTGCTAGTTCACGTTGGCCTAATGTATAGGGATCATAAGCTGTGGAGCTTTATGCCTTGTCTCGTAATCTCATATGCTTAACTGGAATACTTACAAATGGATTGTGTAATCAAGGAGCTGCATGAAAAACGTTTTCTCACCTGGCATGGTCAAAACAAGGGCTAAAGTGCACCCCATTCCATTGATAACTTTGTTTAAGGCTTTTGACAATGGCTGCTTGTTGAAATATTCCACCAACTCCTTGTTGAAACGATCCAACATTTCCTCGTGTTATGCGCTGCTGCATAAAGAAGCCATTCTTCCATTGTCTAACAAATTCACATTTTGGTAGTTTCATGTACTACGTGACCCCCAACTTCTTCTTCTTCTTCTTCTTTCTTTTTTTTTTCTTTTTTTTCCAGAGAAAATATTTGATTTGGTCCTAGAAGTTGCTATATCATGACTTAATGTTTGCGCAAAAAATACAACCTACCATATGATGTATATGATGCAACATGATTATTTATTTATTTTTAAGCTAGGTTTATCATCTGTTTGATGATATTGTTTGATCAGAAACTGCTAATGGTTACTTGGCTAAATATTTTGGTGAATAGTAAATTGAAGCATGAAAAAAGAAACTTCTCTTGGATTCAAATAGATAAACAGATCTTTTATATAATGACATGAAATGCTTTAAATCTTTTTGAAAAGATATAGGGCTGCGGAAAGCATCTAGATTTTGAAATGATGGACGTAAAAGTGTGAGACATCTAAAAATTGGATACAAACTCAAATCAATTGACCCCAAAACTCTAACCATAGTTCACCCTAGTCATTACCTTTACCGTTTCTATTTCCATGATTCATAATCTATAATCCAATCCATATGGGCCATCCATCTTGCCGATTTCACTCAAATTAATTACTCAATTAACTCAAGCTGTCAATGTGTTCATCAACACAACTTTTAACCCACAACGACCATATTTTAATCATGTGTAATCCTAAAGCAAGATCAAAATCAGAATTAGAATGGTCATATTTTCGAATATATTTAATTTATAAGTAAATAAAAAATTAAAAATAAATTTAAGTTAAAAAAATATTGAATTTTAAATGATTCAAATATTTTTTTTAAATCAAAATAAAAATAAAAGACACGATTAAAATGGAGTCTGTTATGGTATACATGAAAAGAACATTTTTAACCTCACATTAGTTAAAAGTTAAAAAAATATATAATTTATATAGATTGAAATATATTTTTTTATATAAAATATTTTTTAAAAAATAAAATCATGCATCCCATGCGGCAGCATCAAAGATTTCAATGTATAATATTTTATATATATATATATATATATAAAAGTGCAGAGTCAATCCATGATTAAAAAGTTATGTTATAATATAGATGTGCAGCCATCCAAATCATTCAATCGATAGACCTTTGATCCAACATAATCATTTATTTTCATTTATTTTCATTCTCATTTCAAATCCAACACCGCCCAACCAAAAATAATTTAAATTATAATATTATTAAACAGTTGTGGAGTATTTCAAATCATTAACTGTTAAAATGACCAGACCCATGGGATGTCTCTGTTAGTCAGCGTGCCATGAAGAAATAGAAGGCAATTTAATGGACTGAAAACATGGGCGGTGTGTGGGTCCCACTCTCAGCGAGCTGGTGGGACCCGCACTTGACCTGCAGGCAGCGTGCGGTTCAATGATGCCGATTTCTGCATTTGGACGGACGCGTGCTCATGATTCAACGCCAAAACAATTCAAAGTCACGTGAAGGGCTTTAATTTTCGAGGACCAACACTCGCATAACCTGGAGCTGGATGGATTAGGCTGACGTGATCCGGTTCTGGAGCCCTCACCGTTTCCCCTTCTCTCCCTTCCCAAGTTTCGTAAGCCAATCTCGCCGTTCTTACCGATGGGAATCGAGGTTATGAGTTTCCCATAAATCTTTATTTTTTTTTATTTATTTGATAGAATGACGGCCCTGCGGCTGTGGTCGGAGAGATGGGTTGGAAAGGATGGTCATCAATTGACTATAAAAATAATCAGACATCCAAATTACTCATTTTCTCTTCAACGATATATAATATTTAATATAAAATTATTTCTCAATTATTTTAATTATAAAAAAAGTCTCTCAATTAGCTGCATTGTTGAGAGAAATTGTTTGGATTGAAATGGTTGAGATACTGCAGATATTTTGAGATTTTTTTTTAATTTTTTTGATTATGTCCATACTTGCAGTACAGAGTGTTCCATGTTATCATTTAAAAAAAAAAAATTCTCACCTTGCATCATTAACGAGAAAATATTGAGGAAACGAGTTTGATAAATTCATGAGGGAAACGATTTTCTAGGGCCCGGTACCGGCAGAGATGCCCTGTAGCCACCATCTCTCTGAATTCTGATTCAATTCTGAATGCGTGCGTCCTTTTGGGAGACGGTATGATGCAAGAATAGAGCGAGTGATATGGACAACAAGAATCTTGAGTCTCCTGTTAGCTTATTCATTTATATGACAATATTTACTATTTATCATATCCAAATTCTGAAAAACCATTTGCATCCATGCTTACAAGATGACATGAGGACCACATTGAGCAGGTTTCATTTGCCAGGACAAACAATGTGGTTCACATTGTGATGCGGCTTCATCAAAATATCGATGTCGGAGGAACTAGTTTGTTTCGCATTTTATAGTGATTCCATCAAAGTATTGGTGTTCAGGGAACTAATTTACCCTACATCTTGATGTGTTTTTGTTACGATGACATTCAACAAAGGAGTCAGTTCTAGAATGCAATACCCTCTATATATGAATTAAGGGTGGTAGTGCTTAATCATTCTATCTGTTTAACTAATTTTAACTCGAGCTCAGGTTTTTGACTAGTTTAATAAATAGATTAACTTCGGATTGATAGATTTTTTATTTACTTCATATTCGATTCGATAAGTAACTTGTCCAACCCAATCTGATTGCCACTCTTAGTTTTGTTTTACATTTGGGCAAAACTCAATTCAAGCTGAGTAATGGACTTGGCTTCTTGCACTCCAAGTGGCAACCCTATTGGGACGCAAACCAAATTAGCCAAATCCAAGTGAAAGGTTGTGAGTTTGGTAAGACAAACAGGTGCATGGAGTTTCATGTTTTTATTTTTCTTTGCCCATCTCTCACAAATTTAATACACTTTAAAGGAGTGCAAAATGACAAAAAGAGAGTGGAAATATAATGAAGTCCCTTATAGAAGGGTTAAAGAGGGCCCCCATGGCACTGTCTACATCCCATCTTTCAGCATCCTCTGTATGGTCAACAACCTGCCCCATTAACTTCCAAAATCTTGTTCACGCTTCACGCGACCAGTCCACTGCCCTCAGCGTCTAGTCCACATTTAGAGCTATGAGCGGTTCCTTGGTAGTCACTCAATTATTAGCAAATAATTCAGGTTAAACTCAATTCCTTATGCTTACCAAAAAAAAAACTCAATTCCTTATAGGTTTTCTATTTCTTTTACTGAATGAAAGCAATGGACCTCGGGCCTAATCATCTCTCAAAAAATTAATTCCTCATTAGGGTTGATTGACTATGAACTCATCTAATGATACCAATTGCAATGTACATTCTATAAAATTTATTATCTACCATGAAACATTATACTCCATATTGACGGATGATGTTAGGCTTCAATGTTGGAATTGAGAATCTAAAATTGATAAGAAGATCACTGAGATATTTCAAGTGATCTTATTGAGAGTTGTTGTGGGCAGACCGCGGGGGACCTCTCTTAAAAGTTTCATATCGGGCAAACTCTGTAGTGTTATGTGCTTAAGTAGGATACGAGCACGCATTCCCTCACGAGGCGTCTTTTGGCTTCCGCCCGAAGGACAAAATCGTAACTCCGGGGTCCAGCTTGCCTGTTGTGGCGGCGTCCCTAGGGAGAGCGGACAATACTTCGTGGGATTCGAGGCGGCCACTCCGACGACCATCTTGACACATGCGCACTAACAGTGGCGCGCTAGGAAGGGGCCACCCGCCCCCTGACCCGCGCACATGACCTCTCCAGAGTGGGGGGCTGTGTTGTGGGTAGGCCGCAGGGAGACCTCCCTTAAAAGTCTTATATCGAGCAAACTCTGTAGTGTCATGTGCTTAAGTAGGATACGAGCACGCATTCCCTCACGAGGCGCTTTTTGGCTTCTGCCCGAAGGACAAAACTGTGACTCCGGGGTCCAGCTTGCCTGTTGTGGCGGCGTCCCTAGGGAAAGCGGACAATACTTCGTTGGGTCCGAGACGGCTGCTCCGACGACCATCTTGACACGTACGCACTAACAGTGGCTCACCAGGTAGGGGCCACCCGCCCCCTGACTCACGCACATGATCTCTCCAGAGTGGGGGGCTGTGTTGTGGGCAGGCCACGGGGGGACCTTCCTTAAAAGTTCCACATCGGACAAACTCTGTAGTGTCATGTGCTTATGTGGGATACGAGCACGCATTCCCTCACGAGGCGCCTTTTGGCTTCCGCCCGAAGGACAAAACCATGACTCCGGGGTCCAGCTTCCGCCCGAAGGACAAAACCATGACTCCGGGGTCCAGCTTGCCTGTTGTGGCGGCGTCCCTGGGGAGAACGGATAATACTTCGTGGGGTCCGAGATGGCCGCTCCGACGATCATCTTGACACGTGCGCACTAACAAGGATTATGGCTGGATTGACCCCAGGCACATGTGATGTACACAAAGGAAAAGTATTGATGGTTGTGATTGCATGAGAATATTATTTACCATTATTTTTCATTCGATGAAATATCTTTTTACTTTCAATTTATGCACTTGTTATTTCTCCCTTTGGCACGAGATAGATTTGTTAGTTTATTTTAGATTAAAGAAAGGAATATGTTTGGAGATCTCGCACATGGATGGTTCCGTTTTAGCATGGACAGAGGCTATTTCTGTAGGCTCAAGCTGTGGATATTATAATAATTGAGATGTTGTACCATTAAGTACTAAGATCATATTTGGATTGCTACTGGCAGTAGGTTTTTTTTGGAGCTCTGAAAAGTAAAACTTTC
The DNA here is from genome assembly GCF_000442705.2 of Elaeis guineensis. Lineage (NCBI taxonomy): Eukaryota > Viridiplantae > Streptophyta > Magnoliopsida > Arecales > Arecaceae > Elaeis > Elaeis guineensis. Next base: position 2,258,459 of record NC_025993.2, read on the forward strand.
GAACGCAGAGTTTTTACAAAATATTACTTGTTATTAGATAATCATATTTATAAAATATTTTAAAACTTTAATATACATTAATAAGTAAAATAAAAAAATATTTTTTATATTATTATAATTTTAATAATATAGAGGATATCAATAATCTCATATCGATTGTGAGTCAAGGAGGACTCGCGTTTAGCTTTGGTTGACTGTGGGACTCCGTGGACTGTACATATTGGAGTCTCCCATAATTGGAGGACTTTGTTGTATTTCTAATAATGTAAAGGGTAGCAATAGTTCCACATTGATTGTGAATCAAGAGGAACTCACACTTATAAAGAGGAAAAAATCCTTCTTACATGAGATACTTTTTAAAGGACAAAACTGTGAAGCCTATAGATTAGAGCAGATAATATCTCAGGTAACGGACCGAATCCTTGTCTGCAATAGATATGATACAATGATAATAATAAAAGACATCATATAGTATTATATAATAGAAATAATATAATATAATACTATATATCATTATATAATAAAATATTATTATATTATATATATATATATATATGTGTGTGTGTACACATGTGCATAATTAAAAATATTTTTATCATGCATTAACGTCAATACAATTTAGGAATTTGTTAGCATGTCTGCTAATTTATTATAGATAATTCCTTGTGTAAATTGAAAATGTTGAGAGTAAGAACCTTACAAAAGACACACTTTGCCAAATCTTCTATTTTACAAGTAAAATTTCAATGCCAAAAAAAATAATTTTTCTTATCTTGAAAAATATAATCAACAACTTCTCTCTTCCAACCTTCCCCTTAACTATAATTTTCTTCATATTAATAAAAAAATATATTTTTTCTTCAAAAAATCCTCCTTTGTCCGTGGATGATATTCGCTATTTAGGTATTTGTTCATCCAAATAGACCCTAAAAAAAAAAATTTATCCAAAAATAAAATACCAAATCTATCAACAAGAGAGGAGGCAATTAGGTTAGATAAGACTAGATACGAGCGAGATCAGATTATCGAGTCCAATCAATTTATTAAATAATAAAAATTAAAAAATTTAAATTTAATAAATTTATTAAATAGATAATCTAATTTGAAGTACAATAAATTGAATCAAGTCAATGGATTAAACATGTTAAGTATGACCACCCCTAATTTATAGCATTTGGTTGCTTGGAGATAAATATGCATAACATCGTGCATATATCGGTGAGTTTTCCACAACATCTAACTACAGCTGGAATTATTGCCCACCAGTCTATTTTTGGCATCACTTGCTAATTTAAAGTTCGGACGCTCGTGCCAACTCCAACTCCAACTCCACCTCCTCATTCCTTGTTTGTAGCTCCACCACCCGTCTCCTATTTTTCTAACACGCATTCCCACCCATCACGACCCTTCTGCAGGGACTCCCAGCTCACGACTCCCACGGTCACCGCCTCCAGATCCGTCAACCGAAATCCCACCCCATTTTATATATCCACCTCCAAATCCAAAATCCTCACCATTAGAACAGAAGAGAAGTGGTGTTGGAATAGGAAAAAAGCCAAGAAAACAAACATGATCAATGGCTATTCCAAGATCAGTGGTAGTGCCAACATCACATCCAAGTCAAGATCTATGGACTTCTCAGACCTCACCTTCTGTTCTCCACCACAAGCCCATGAGGCCCCCCAAAGCCCCACCTCCAAGCCTCCACAGAGAGAAGGTAAGAACAAGATCAATGATGACTCCACATGGTCAGAGGTGGAGGGTGGTGGTGGTGATGGGGAGAGGTTTGGGGTGATCCTTAGCAGGAGCTGCTCCTCTGCTTCTCAGAGGTTCAAGGCCTCTGAGAGGAGCCATGGGAGGGCCTCACTGCAGGCAGCAGTCAGGAGGGCTTTCTCCATGAGGAAGGCCTCAGAAGGCTATTGGAGGATCCATGACACCTGTGATGGGGATGGGAATGGGGAATTGGTAGAGGAGGAGGAGGAGGAGGAAGAGCAGCAGCAGCACCACCAGAGGAGGTCCCAAAGGAAGAAAATAGGGAAGTTTAGAAGGGCATGTAAGAAGCTCTTTGGGTTTTAGATTATTTGTTTAGAGGAGATTGCTCCCTTTTGCTATATATTGTACCTTTTCTTCTTCTTATTTTCCTTTTGGTTATCGGGTGTTCAATTTTCTTCTCTCTTTTTCTTCTTTTTCTCAATCAAATGGGTGTCTATGATGGTGTTATGTTAAATTTCTCAAGTGGAGGATGTAGGCCTACTTTACTGATTTCTCTCTTTAATTTTTAATCAAATGATCATCAAGAGATCTATTCTCTCTATCCTCCCTTTTGTTTTGGACAAAACTAATTACTTCAATTACCTTTGGTTCTTAAGAAGCAGTCTCCTTTGTTTTTTCCAATAGATGTTTATGTGGGTATTATGATATGATGTTTCAGATTGAGGTTCTCTGCTCATTTCTCTGATTTTTAGTTTTGGATCAAATAATCATCATCCAAGTTTCTCAGTCCCTAGTGTGTGTTTTGGAACTCTTTTTTTATTTTTGTTTTGAGGAAAGGGAAGGGGCACTTTTTGTTTCTTTATTGACTTGTATTTCGGAGCTTTTGAAGGATCGATCATTTTAAATCTGTAGTCCCTTCCGGTTGTTCACTTGTTCTATAAACATGAGTTCCTTTTCGGTAAGAATTTCTCTTTTAATTGAAGGCTTATGAGGTTGGTTCAGAAGGAATCAATTTTTTAGCACACGCAGACAGGGTTCTTTCTCCACTGCTGCTTTGGGAGCTGGCTTTGTCCAGCCACTGGACACGTACCTGAAGTTTTTTCTCTTCCTTCTTTTCTTTTCTTTCTTTTTTTTTAAAAAAAAAATAAGATGGAGCATTCATACAAATCTTAATCTAGTATGAATGTAACCAAAACATCGTAGAATTTCTTTTGTCTGCTTTGGTAAATTTTCTCTTTGGGTGCTACCTCTTTCTCTTGGGCAGCAACACTTCTCTTTCTATTGTACATCTCTTCTTTATCTTTTCTTTTAATCAATAAACGCAGGGTGCAATTACCTCCCTTACCATCAAAACAAAAGCATATTTTATATGGAGGATCTCAGCTCATTTCTCTGATTTCGGCATTTTAGTTTTGGAACAAATAATCATCATCAAACTCTCTCTCTCTCTCTCTCGTTTGGCTGGAACTTTTTCTTTTGAGGAAAGGGAAGGGCAGGCCACTTTTTGTTTCTCTACTGACCTGTATTTCGGAACTTTTGAAGGGATTGGTCATGTTAGATGCTAGTCTGTAGGCCCTTTCGGTGGGTCACTTCTTTTATGAACATAACCTCCTTTTCAGTAAGATTTCTGCTTTTAATTGAGGGTTTTTGAGGCTGATTCAGAAGGAATCACTTTATTTCCCACCCCATAGAAGTTCTCATTGCATGTTTCTTCCCTGTTTCTTTTGGGCTACCTTTCTAGTTTCTGGAAATCAAAATTTCAATGATCGGAGACCTTCAAGGATATCTATTAATCTCTCTCATCCTTATTCTTTTTTTGTTTTGGGGCAAAAATTCATAAAAAAAAAATAGGAGATAAATAGAATTGCCACAAACTTCAGAAATTTGGGGGTCACTCTAGTAGGCTTGGATATGGATGGAGAAATATCAGAAACAGCTATTCTAAGAGTTGGATATAATTTTGGGTCATTGATTCCTTCATTCAATATAAAGCATAACTCGTACTAAGGATTCAATCTCAATCATTAAGTTATTTAGGTTAATCTAAGTTGGAGAAATAACTTGATTTGCTTGATTTGAAGCTGGAGAAATTTAAAACCTTTCTTTTTTAATATTTGATGAAAGAAAGACAGAAAAGGTGGTGACCTTTAAAACAGGTGAAATCTCTTGTTGTTGTTTGTACTTGAGACCCCCGACAAGTCCTACCTTCAATAAGATCTGGGAGGTCAAGGGTAATTGAGAGATGGCCACTCCGTTATACAGTGCGGTTCACCCTAAGGCTTTTTAAGGCTTAATTAGCCTCGAGATAGAAAGATGAGGAAAAAATGTGAAGGAAATTTTAAAAAAGAGAGAGACCTCATGAAAACTGGAAGAACCACAAAAATAGTGTAATAAAGAGAAATTCTTTGTGCACCATGATGTAAAGTGCACCATCTCGTCTGATTGATCTACATAGCCGTCATTTTTTAACATGCATTTAATACCTACAGATCGGCTTTTTCATTTAAAAATTTTGTATGATAAAAATATTCTTATCTTTTGAAAAAAATTATGACATCCTATAGTATAATATAGCCCAGGATATCATAATATGAGAGGGTATTTTTATCCAACCACTTTCCAACGTGCATTTAATTCTGGGATCAATTTTTTTATTTGAAAATTTTGAATAATAAAAATATCTCTATTCTTTAAAAAAATTATGACATCCTGTGCATATTATAAACGTAGAATGTTATAACATGGATATAGAATATTATAATTTTTTTAAAAAACAGAAGTATTTTCGTCATACAAAATTTTTAAACAAAAAAATCGACCTGCAGATATTAAATGCGTGTTACAATGTATGACTACATAGACCAATTGGACGAGATGGTGCACTCCACATTGGATTTTCTACACGCCCGTGGTGCACAAAATTTCGGATATAATAAAATGATCTAAAAAATTTAGAAGACCCAACTTTTTTGGTTGCAATTTGTTAGTCTTCTATTTTGAGACTCTTCACAATAATCAATCTAAATTCAAGTCACATATTGATTTCAGATCCCACTTTCATAAAACAAAATAGTTCATGCACACATTTCCACATATCACCAAATTATACTCACAGAAATTTTTTTGTAAAATGCCTATTGTGACAGCCCCTATTTTCCAGCTGGATGAAAATTTGATTTTGGATTCAATAACAAAATAGATGCATATAGATAGGACAATGCTTTATCGAAGAAAGAATCCTAAACTTAAGATGAATTCTAGTCCTTGTAACCACCAAACAAAAATCGCACTTAGATAGTTTAGAAGAGAAATATTTTGCACACCGCAGGCGGTGCAGCTCTACGGTACCACCCGTAGTAATTGGCTCTCGCCTGGAGCAAGTGAAAAGAAATTTTTTTTTCTCATGCTGTGCTCAACCCCACGCGTGAGCCAATCACCGCGGATGGTGCATGAGAGCTGCACCGCCTGCTGTGCACAAAGTATTTCTCTAGTTTAAAAATGGGACACAAGTTTCATTTCAAATGATATAAACCAATAGACTTCAAAATAACATACATAGAATATTTTAGTTAACAAGCATCATAATTAATGGATGAAATGATTATTTATCTCTTAATGAATTGCCTAATATCTTAAGGAGTCATTGTAGGGGTTACCAATTTAGTTACACAGAGCAGTTCTTGACATCTTTCGAGAGGTGATTTTAATCATGGCATGATCTATGGGAGTGGCTGAATCATAAGCTATCATGGTGGCCACATGAAGACTCAAAGGATTTTGTGCTGATTAAGTGCCAGTCATCCTTCACCTAAAGAACTTCTGACGTAACCTGAGCCATGTTCCAATGAAAGGAGGAAGAAAACACATAAAATAATAAAACAGCAAAAGTAAAAGAAACTTTTCTCTGAAGTTTTTATTCAATAATCACGAAAATAAACTGAATACAATATTGATCTGAAAAACTATATGTATAGATAAAAGTCCTAACTCAACCGTATAAGAAATTTAAAATAAATTTGAAAAAAGATTAAGATAAAGATTAAAACTTTCGATTTATCTAGGATTCTTTGGGACTCCCGTTGATCTATCAAACAATAAAATCTGATCCCAAAATTGAACATGATGGCGAAACAGTTTGGCTCGTAGAGTATGAAAAGAGCTTTCCAAATTGAAATCTTATAAGGATTTTGATATCAGATAAGAAAGTTATACCTATTCTAGCACGATAGAGTCAAAATCGATCGAGTTAGATGAAACAACCTAATTTTTGATCTTTCTAGGTCCAGTTCATCAAATCAAGAGATTCATCGGGTTGGAAAGAACTAATCCTCAAATTAGAAGTCTACTCATTCTTTAACAGATCACCTGTGTAGGGAATCAAGTGCTTCATCAAAAGATTGATGCTGGTCTCTGGCTTAGGTTTAGATAGGTCCTTCTTCATTGGTGCCAGAGTAATCTTTTGATGGTTCTTCCAGAATAAGTAAGGTTTCTGATGACCATTATAAGTGACACTGTGATCATACTGCCAAGACCTCTCTAGAAGTAAAATGGCAAGCATTCATAGCAACGATGTTGCATCAAATTTTGTCGAAATATTTCTGTCCAATAGAAAGTGATACAAGACAGTAACTATCGACAACCATCTCGCTTTCTTTCTGAAATCATGACAGCTTATACAGCCAAGGATGCTTTCAGTGGTCAAGTTCAGCTTAGTAACAGCCTCTTGAGAGATGATGTTCTCACAGCTACCTCCATCGATGATTATTATAAAAAAAAAATTTAACATTGTAATAGGTATGGAAGATATTAGTCCACCTCAAATCTTTTTTTTTTTTTTTTTTTTGAGAGCAAGCAGGCTCTTTTAAGCAACAAAGACTCTCCTTTATCTCCAAACAATAGAGAATCATTCTCTTCATCTCCTTTGTCATAGATAGGCTCTCGCTTCTCGTCAAATATTTCGTCTCCTCCTATCAATAGCTACTTCTCGGGCCGATCAGTGGGCTTCTTGCACTTATTCCGTATGTGACCAATCTCACCACAATTGTAGCATCATAGAGTAGAAGACCCAGCTAAAACTGGCTTAGAGGACTTCGAATCAATAATGCTACAAATAGGAGGGTTAGAAACTATGCTGCACCAAATATCCCCCTAATCCTTAAGCGCTTGGTTGCTTTGCAGAGGAAAATCAGACCTAAGCACAGGTCTTCGTTGCTGCTGTTCCTCGACAACTATGGCATGGTGGTAAGTCTCTTTAACCATCCACAGGGAGTAGAGCCTCAAACCATCTTGGATTTGCTGTCTTAGTCCACCGCGGTATTTTGCAACCATCTATTTCTCACTCTTCATCAGATCGTTTCTAGCGATCAATTGATAGAACTCTTTTATGTATTCGTCCACGAACCTAGTCCCTTGTTAGAGGTTTTGCAAGCACTGATATAGGGACTGTGTATAGTTGAAGGCAAAAATTACTCCTTCAAGACCTTTTTCATCTTTTCCTAGTCCTAGATCTTCGACTTACCTCTGCGCTTCGTAGTCTTCTTCGACTGTTGCCACCAAACAAAAGCTTGACCCGTCAACTTCAGGACAACAAGCTTCATCTTTTTGTCGTCGGACACCTCCTTATACTTGAAGATGCGTTCGATTTGATCCAGCCAATCGACGAACACCTCTATTTGTAGACTATCTGGATATTCAGACAGATCTACTTTGATGGTATCATACCAGTAGATTGGTCGCTCGAATGAATCGCCTCGACCTTCACACCATAGATGAGAATATTTCTATACAAGAGTTCTCGAAATCTGAAGATTCTTCATCAAATCTGCGATCTTTTGATTCCACCTTGGATCTCCCATTCCGATTTCTAACTACGCAAGACGCGCATCAGTTCGTCATCTGTCTCCTCAAGTCTTCTCACTCTATCATCAGATCCTACTCCCGTTGTGTGATTTCTTCAAAAGCCGCCATCGTCTGGTTTGCTGGTTGGTTTCGCTAGAGGCCACCAGCACCACCTGTCATCTTGATTGTAGGGAAGAACTCGCTCAAAGATTGGTTAGGCTCTGGTACCAATTGTGCAGCATAGGTCACGTTTCATGGAAGGAGGAAAAAGACGCACGAAACAAGAAAACAATAAAGTAGAAGAAACTTCCTCTGCAGTTTTTATTTAATAACCACGAAAATAAATTGAATATAATGTTGCATGAAGGGCTATATTTGCAGAGAAAAAATTCTAACTCAACAGTAAAAAAATCTAAAATAAAATAAAAAAATATTAAATAAGAATTAAGACTTCCAATTCGTCAAAATTTTTTTGTGTTTTATTGACCTATCAAACAGTAGAATCTGATCCTGAAATTGGACGTAACGGTAAAGTAGTTAGACTTGTAGAGCACAGAAAGAGCTTTCTGAATTGCAGTCTTATAAGCAATTCTGATACCAGATGAGAGAGTTACATCCGTTCTAACATGGCAAGATCAAAATCGATAGGATCATATACAATCAACCTGATTTCCGTTTCTTTCGGGCCCAATTCATCAGATCAAGCCAATTTCTCTATTTCATAGCTTCATTTGTGTGTGTTGTATAATTTAAAATTCTTCACCATTCCATCTTGATTAGGACTAATCATTATCTTGGTCATTTCAAGATGTAGAATATCACAGAGATATTGAAAAGGAAAACGAGAACAATAACACTCAACTATGGTTCTAAAGCCAGTTTGCATCCATCGACTAGGAAAGATTCCGTCTGAATCATGCAAAAAAAATGGGCCCGATTATTTTGGGGGTCACATGTCCATCTTCGTCCTTAAAATAGTTGAAAAAAATGCCAAATTCAATCCACCAAACTTGGAGAATGGGCAACTTGCACATATCAGCATCATGTATGATGCATGTCTTACCATGGTCCACTCATCAGATGGTCAATCTCACCCTACCTTTTTTTTTTTTTTTTGGCAGAAAAAAAAAAAGGGTCAATCTCACCCTACCTTCAAACTAGGGTTATTCGCCTGTAACCCATCCACGTTTGAAATTACACACGAGGACAAGTTTGTCAGCTAAAAAATACAATTAGGGGCGTTCCAGCAAATTCCTAGGTATAGTGATCGAAAAATGCTTTTTTTTTTTTTTTTTTTCTTTTTGCTAAATCAGGATTGTTCAATCAAACTAAAATAAATACATCCGTAAGCATTGGAAAATAAAATATATAGCAATTCAGAAGGGATATCTGAGATGGAAAAAATGCTTCACCGCTCCACTTGTTTCCCTGCTGATAGCACCGGCATACAAGAGTTGGTAGCCTAATGTATGAGATCTGCCTGCCATTCATGTAACTTTATGTACCAAAAGGAATGAGGGTATAATTTTCATGCGAAAGAAGAAAATATTATACCTCAAAATTAGGATACAACACATCCATGATAATAATACGAAGTCTATCAATCATAATCAATTAAAATTTATCATCAATAAAATATAAAAAAAATTAATTTTATTATTCATCAAGCAAATAAATTAAGATTGATCTAAGATTGGGAGCCTGGACTTTGCAAACTTGGAAATTAAAGGATGATTATAAATTTGTAATCAATTATTTATGAATTTTATTTGCTTGATCAATGATAGAATCAATCAAATCTATTGTTATATTTTATTGGTGATGAATTTTTGCTGATTATAATTGATAAGTTTCATGTTATTAAGGACAGTATTCTTCATATCTAGAGCTGTCAACAGGTCGGATCCAGACCCGAAACCCATGAGAACTTATCCGACGGATTCGGATCTGTTACTAGTATTGGACCCATTTACTTAGACCCAAATCCGGATCCGATAAACCATAATATAAACGGACAGAGTCTGGATATTTAATACTCAAATCTGAATTCCGATAATATAATATAATATATATATTAAAAATATTTAATACCCCATCTTAGACCCTCTCCCTGTCTCTCAATCTCCCTCTCTCCCTCTCTCTCAGTCTCTCAGTCTCCCCGAGGACCTGATGGCGCCTCTCCCTCCCCTCCTCTTCCTCTCCACCGCGAGATCCGCTCGCCGACGGCCGGATCTCGACACCAACGTCAGCTCTCGACTCCCTTCTCCAGCTCCTCGCTTTCGATCCATCCAAACTCATCCCTCACCGTCGACAACGACGTCATGGCCACCACCGACTGCAACCTCATCGCCCACCTGTCCCTGCCATCCGTCGCCCTGACCGAGGTCAGTTTCTCCGAGGACATGCCTGACCGAGGTCGGTTTCTCCGAGATCCATGTCCCACCCCCCACTCTCTCGATATCCTCTCCGCCTCCAAGCACCCATCCTCCGATCGCTTCCATCGGATCTACGACCATACCATCTTCGCCCCCATGCTCGATTTCCACCATGGGTCAAGACTCTCTTTGTTGTGAACACCCATGCTCGTCGACAGTCGGATCCCGGCACCAAGGCCATGGACGGAGGAGATCCGAGCCACCTCTCCCCCACGAGATCCTCACCCCCTCCCTCTGCCTCGTATCATCTCCACCACCATCTGGACTGCCTCTCCCTCTCCGCTGTCTTCATGGCTCTGTCGCTCCGCACTCCTTCGTCTATCTTGCATCATCTCCGCCACCATCTAAGCCACCTATGACGAGAAGTTTCGGATTTTGAAATCGAGTTTGGATATCATAATCTATTTGGATCCGGATCTGATACTTCAAGATCAGATCCATCGGATATTCGGATCCGGATCCAATATCAGTAACTACGGATCCAAATTTAAAGTGGTGCAATTAGCGGGAAAATAAGTGATGCTGGAAATATCTGCCCCACATCAAGTCCTGCCACGTAGCACGAATATGAGGATGATATATTTGATATGACGGGGTTGTTAAATTTTGATACGATATCTAATCTTGCTCTAACAATAAACAACTGAAACCTCATGGCCGGTGTGTCTTCCCACCTCTGTTTTATCGTGTACGTCTACCCAGGAGCGGCTATCGGCCCATCTCTTCAAAATATTTGCATGTCCTACATAAGCCTGCCTGACCTGTTTGACGTGACCAATTTTTGGTGAATCGTTCTTAAGGTTACTCTTCTCGCTGGCTTAACCGAATTGTTCTTTTTTTTTTTTTTTTTTTTCCTTCTCAATTTAGTAGGGTCCTTGTAGCTTGAGATTTAGGTAGCAAGATCGGAGACTTGTGTGCTCTGATGTCAGCATCTTTCTTAGTTGTCATTGGATAAGTATGCCATATGTAGGTATCAAGTTCCCTACAAAAAAAATATTGTGATGGCCCAGCCAATGTAACAAACTCAGCCCATCAAAACTCAAATAAAAAAAAAAAAGAAAAAAATAGAGGAGAAGAACTCCCGAAGGGAGTCTTCTTCCTCCTCTTGCCGGCTCCCAATCGGAGTCGAAAAGAGCCCCCTCCGGCTCTATTTAAGGAGGAGAACCCTCCTCTCTCCCTCTCATCGAGAAATCCCGGAGCAAAACGGCAGAGATCGCCGGAAAATCCTCACAGAGACCCGTCTCTGTACTCGTCCAATTGCTCGCCAGAAAAGTCTCGCCGGCATCGGAGATAAGCCTCCTCCCCTTTCTCTCTTCTCCCTTTTCTTTCCCATGCCTGTGTGCACGCTCCCCGGCGATCGGAGTCGTCGAATTTTATTGCGGAAGAAACTTTTATTTTTGCCATTTTTCTTTGATTTCCGACATCGGTGGTCACCGCCGATCACCGATTTGGCCCTCCTCTTATCGTTGGGCCGCCCCCCTCCTGCCGACGGCCGCCCCACGCCGGCTGCACCATCGGTCGGAACTCCAAGGAGGGGACTTGTCGGTCCCCTGTTTTGGCCAAGTTAAAACTGAGAAGAAGAAAAGAAGAAGAAGAAAAAGAAAAAGAAAAGAAAAAGAAAAAAAGAAGGAAAAGAAAAGAAAAAGAAAAAAAAAAGAGAGAGAAGAAAAAGAAGAAGAAAAATAATATAATAATAATAAATAGGATTTTCTCTCCTCTCTCTTCTGTGAAGAAAAAGAAAAAAAAAATAAATAAATAAAATTAATTAATTAATAAATAATGATATAAATAATAAAATATGAGAAAGAGAGTTTCTCTCTCTTCCATCTCTTTCTTCAGTCTGAACTAGTATTTTCTTTCTCTACTTTCTCTCTCTAGAATTCTCTCTCTAGATTATTTCTCTCTCCTAAGATTTTTAGAATTTTGAGAAGAATGATGATGAATTTAAATGATTCTCGTGATGGATTTTTGATCTGTGATCGTCGGACGGTACATCGAAATTCACTTTGATCAGATCAGATATTTTTAGATTTTATTTCTCATGATTTTATTGAATTATCCACATGATAATTTCAGCATGATTTGATCTGATCGATCGAATTTGTTGAATCATATTGTCTGAAGAATTCAAGATGAATTTTCTCTCTCTAAAATATTCTCTCTCTTGATTGATTCTCTCTCTAAAAAGATTAGTGAATGAAAAAAAAATTTTAATAGTCCTGATCTGATTCTAATGAAGAATCTTGATCCATGATTGTTGGGTAGTATATTGGCACCCACCTTCATCAGACCATGAATCTTTAGATTTGATCATCCATAATCTCAATCTAGCCATGACTCGATTTGATCATGTTGATTTCACCACTCGAGATATTGGACCAATCATAATGTTGGATTATGTCATCTGATCAATTCGAATTATACCTCATGAATTCTCTCTCCTCTGATTGTCTCTCTCTACTTGATTTTATAAAATCGATGAAGAAACCTCGGTCCTATCACTTCGAATCCGATTTGATCTGATAGTCAAACTTTGGATCGTTTAGGTCCTAATTAGATTTTGATTAGATGAAATTAAATGATCGGACCCAATCTAAACCATTGAAATATGGTATTCGTATTCTTTCTAATTATTGAAATTGATTCTGTATAGGATTGTGGATGTTTGATCATGGGATATCGCGATATGATCTACGAACAGAATTTTTGGAAAAAAATTTATAGAATTATGTGGATTTATTGAAATACGTTCGAGATAAGTAATGTTTCACTTTTTTCTAGATTTATCGATAAATTATAATATATTTTTCTGACATGATTTGTGCAACGATGCATGAATTGGATGAATGATATTTTGTTATGAAAATATCTTATTTGAAATGTTATGATGAAGCATGATTGAATATATTGATTCCATGATGTATTATATTGATTGATTTTGATACTACATGATTATATGTTTTATTATCGAAATTAGAATATGAAATATGATTTATGAAGAATTATGATATAAGAAACATTATGAATTGACAACTTGACTATGTAAAGGACCCCGCCAATGGGGGCATATACGTTGGTAATTGATTTGTCCCAAGGGTTTACGTCGCCAGAGAGACCAGCGATAAACCGTCAGAGAGACCAGCAGTTCCGAAGGATTTTGCTGCCAGATGATTCGCAGCTCACCGCAAGAAGATACGCGGTGTTATGACCCTGCCATAGAGAAAATATGGTCATAGCTCATGGTTGACGAAAAGAATTGAAGAACGAAAGAAATTGAAATCTCGAAAGAAACTTGAATTTTCGAAAAAAAAATAAATTTGGCATAAATTATATTGCATAATTGAAATTGATTTCGAATTAATGAATTCTATATGCTTATTTTCTATAAATGATTATTTACTTAAATGCCTGATGAAATCTGTTGAAAGTGATCATTGCTTACTGGACTGTCTAGCTCATTACCTCCTATTTTTACTGTTTTTATAGATATTGAGGAATTAAGATGATACAAGATATGAATGGAAAAGTGATCAGAAGCAGAATCTCCATACTTTTATTTTAAAATAAAATTTTATTGAATTTGATGTAAGATCCATGAATCATTGTTGAATTTATTGAGATATTAAAGAAAAAATTTAGATCGTTATGTTTTGGATTTGAGTTATTGACTAATTATTCCGCTGTTGTTTTAAGATAACATGATAAGATGCCTTGCATGCTTATGGAAAGAATTTTCTATGAGTATGCGGCGGTTACCATGACCTTCGATTCACAATCTCGAATCGGGGGCGTGACAAATATATTTATATTATGATGAAAAAATTCCATCACAGATTATAATAGATCTACTACAGAAAAGTAAAATATTTTTTTTTTGAATCTTCAATGAGAAATTGTGATGAATATTTTCGTTACAACAAAATTCATCAAAAATTAATTTTTTTATTTATTTTAATGACAGATATATCCGACAAAAAAATACATCACAAATCCGTCGTACATTTGTGACGGATATATCTGGTATAAAAAATCCGTCGCAAATTTATGATAAATTTGTGATGAAAAAATATATAAATTTTGATTATTTTCAATGACGAATATATCTGACACACAAATATATCATAAATTTAAAAAAAAATATAAACAAATTTATGACAGGTATATCCATCATAAAAAATTTATCATAAATTTGTGACCGATTTGGCAGACCGTTATAAAGCTCCCTTTTATGAGCCATCTTTCTCTATTATAACTACTCTATATATTTGTTAGAATGGGAGAGAAAGAGATACGAGATTCTATTTTTTTTACTACTCTCTTGCTTTCCTGTTTTATTCTGCTCTGAAAGCTTCTCCGTATCTAGTCTCTTTGGAGCCATGCTGAAGAATGAGCAATCATTCACTGGATCGTTATATCTCTAAAAGTGGCCGCTAGTGACTTCAAACGTGGGAAAAGGATATCACCCTTAGAATAGCGTTGTGGGCATGTTTTGATTTCAGGTCACTCTCTAATCTTTTTAATTTAATATTTCATTACCTAGAAAAGAACCGCATGCAATTTTGTCTTACCTATCTTTTGTCTATCAGAATTTTTCCAACACCATCTACACTTAGCTATCCTCTGTTTCATATTTGGGTTTATCAACCAATATTTTTCAAACATAATTTGCATTCAAAAACTCTCTCTTTCTTTAGGAAAACCATATGGAGTGCTTATCAATTATATTTTAATAGGATATCAAAATTAAAGTTTCATAAGAGATCATATTGACTTTCTCTTATCACTGTAAATTCAGTGAACCGAGTTTGAACCCAACCCGATCCAAACTCCGGATGGCTTTAAGAAATTATTCCCTACACTGTGTATCAGTGCCAAAGCCTATCGTTTCAATAGGGATGCACCGAGATGAGTGCTATTATTGGGAATAATTTCTCCTTTCTGTAGGGTTATTCTGGTCTCCCCCGGATATATAAACAAATATATCAGCCGAGCGGAGGCGGTTATAGGTAAGGGTGGGAGCCGGAGAGACAGCGGCCCCAGCGGAGGGGAGAAGAACTGGTGGCCATCAAACTCCACCCAAAATAATAACGATCAAAATTCCCCCCATTCTCGGATTCACAAAGCCACCACATACTACAAGGTAAGATTTATCCGCTGATTTATCTCTATTTTTTTTTTCTCTTTAATAACCCCCAGGAAATAAGACCTTTTGCTTGTTTCTGCGTTTCTTTTCTTTTTTTGGTGTCCGTGTGTTTTTAATTTTGTTATTTGTGAATTTTTTGTTTCTGAAACCCGAAGGAGTCCAAACGAATTCTATCCCCGTGCTCCGATCGCAGTCGTCCTTCGATCGTGGTAGGTATCCGGCCATCTCTTCGAGGCGACGTCTCTCTTCGATCTCCCCTTTCTCGGTCCGACGACGTCAGTCTCCTTCTCCGAGGTTTTGCCTGATCGAATTTTTGATTGAAAAAAATGATTTTATTAATCTATTGTTTTGATCTTTCTGTCATTCGTTTTTGTTTTCCTTTCGTGTATTTTTTTGCGCAGCATATTCGATTTCAAATTATCCACGTCTTGACGGGGGGCAGCGCCTTCGATTCCGCAGGTACGCTCTCCTTGTGATCAACATGATACATTTCTTATCGCATAATATGATCAGATCATAGCCGTTTATTAGAGTTTTCGTATCAAGAGAAAAACAGAATATTTCTAGAATATTTATGGATGAAATGTTTGCCAAGTACGTAGGTAGAAAATTCTGAGATTTTTGGTAAGCGGCGTCCATGTTATGTGCTCTCTGCTACGTATGATGCTGTTCCTGTATCATTGGGATACTTGAAAAATCTTTTTTCATTAATTGATTGCATTTTTTTTATCTGATGACTTTTGACATATTTTTACGGTTGCATGCATTTATGGATTTAATCATGAATATCCTAGAAGGCGCAAATCTAAATTTCATTTGCCGCGTCGTACAAAATGATTGGTATAACAGCATTTACGATTTTTTTTTTTTTTTGGGCGGGGGTTGGGGAGGGTGTAAATTATGTTTTGATCCTTGAATTATGTTGGATTTTTTAAATAGATCCCTAAAGTATAAAAAGTTAAAATTTAGTTTCTTTAAGTTTGTTGTTGCCCTAAAGTTTGTTTCTTTAGGTTTGATGTTGCCTCAAGTTTGATTCTAGCAGCTTTTCTCATCGAAGTCTAATATGATAAACTCTGATACTCACATAAATAAATTTACTTGCGTAACATAAATTAGAGCTGAATAATTTAAAATATTTAAAAAATACTGATGATATAGCTAAATCTTAATTTCATCTTCTTCTTCTTCCATCTTTTCTTATCCTAAAATTTTAATATAAAAAAAAAAAAAAAAAAAGAAAGAAAGTCTTTTCCTCCATGCCCTTGCTGCCTCCTCCCCATGGCCCCTTTCCCCATGGCTCATCCAAATATTTTTTTTTTATTTCTCACATTCCATCTCATTGAACTCTTCCTATCTATTCTTTTTAGATCTCTCATCTCATTTTACTTTTTCTCATCCCAAAATTTAATGGATCAAAAAAAAAAAAAGAAAAAAAAAAAATCTCTTCTCTTCGTTGTTCATTCTCCTTTCTTCGATTCTTTTCCCTCACTCATCCCCATTGTCGTCTTCCAATATCTTTTGCCGAGCCGGCGTCCAGTTACGCCATCTTCTCCACTTTTCTAAATTTTTTTTTTTTCTTGACTCTTTCTCTTTAAAAAAAAAAAATAAAAAATAAAAAAATATCATGAATAAATTTTTTAAAATTTTAATACTATAAACATTAATGATTGTCAATTAGATTTCTATGACATAAAGTGTCCAAATCGCGTCCGGTTCAAATAGTTTGATTTTTTGTATTTCAAGGATCATTCAGAAAATCCGGGTTAGTTCATATTTGATTTGATTTGATTTTGTTTTATTTTCGCGCGCGTGGCAGATTCCGCAAACTTTTCTTTTGTAAATAAGACGTTTGTAAATATTGTCGCTTGGGGAATGACTTCCTCACGAAGTCTACAAACTCCTTTTAGCTGCCATCTGATCCTCATCAAACGGCTCTGCAGCTTCCTTTCAGAAATCAAATATAGGTTCGGCTTGCACCAGTCTCTCGCATCGCGGCGGAAGGCAGAACAGCGGCAAGCGTCGACACCGCCGGCATCGGTCGTTGGCCAAGCAAGGATGGCATCGGCCGACGAGGAGTCACTCTCCCCAAAGAACCGGCTCAAGCTCCTCTGCAGCTACGGTGGCAAGATCTTGCCGCGACCTTCCGACGGCCAGCTCAAGTACGTCGGCGGCGAGACCCGCGTCCTCGCCGTCCCCCGCTCCATCTCCTTCTCAGGCGAGTCCACCTAACCAACGGCCGAGATCCTTTCTGTCTCCGTTTATTTATGATGATGATGATGATGATGATGACAGAACTGAAGAAGAGGATCCGGGAGATGTTCAATAACGCAAAGGTGGTGATCAAGTACCAGATCATGCCGGAGGACCTGGACGCGCTCGTGAGCGTCACGTGCGACGAGGACCTCCGCCACATGCTCGACGAGTACGACCGGCACGAGCCCCGCTCACCCTCCAACTCCCCCCGCTTCCGTCTCTTCCTCTTCTCCGCTGCCTCTCCGCCGCTCGCCTCCCTCTCCGACGCCGCCGCCACCTGCCCCATCGAGCAGCGCTACGTGGAGGCCATCAACGGTATGCCCCCCGCCGCCTCCACGTTGTCCCTCTTCAACATCTCCTCCTCCGCCGCCACTTCACCAACCTCCACCATCGATCTCCGCGACGCCTTCCGCCCCACCCGGTCGAACCTCCTCTCCACCGCCCCCGCCGCCGGCGGAGGCGGCGGCAAGGGGTTGCATCGAGTCCGGAGCACGCCGAATCTGGGCACCGCGAATCTGAGCCAGATGTCCAACGGCGTGGCACCGCAGCCCTACGGCGGCCACCAGCAGGACCGCCACCACCACCACCATCACTACCACGATGGCCAGCAGGTCCCAACGCCGGCGTACGGAAACGGCGGAGGGCTGTGGAGGATGGGGAGTGGGCCCGTGCGGTACGAGGTGTGTGGATGCGGATGTGGGTGCCGGATGACCGCGGCGCCGCAGCCGCACGTGCGGGGGCACCATTACTCCCACGCGGTTGGCCCCGCAATGGGGAGCGGGGGATGCGTGTGCTTCGGACACGTGGAGGAGATGGGCGCCGTCGTTCCGCCGAGGAGTGGCCCGCAGCACGGCTTGCCTTTGGGTGTCCCGCCTCGTAAACCTACCCCTACTCCAATATGGGAATGAGTGAGGGAATGGAAGAGAGGAGCGTGCAGAGATGGACGAAGCTCCAAGGTGTTGTTTTGGTTTCGATGCAAGCATTGGTAGGTGAGGAAGGACCGGGAAACGTAGATACTGTTGTCCCGGTGGTGTTATATGATCTGAGCCGTCTGTGATATGGGATTGATTCAGTGGATCTTCTTGTTCTGAAAACCTAAGGCCTAATTTTGTGGATAAAAATCTATCTAAAAAATTATATTTTTTTAATAAATATTTTCCGACTCATTTAGATAGATAAATAATTTATATATATTTTTTATATATTAAAAAATAATTTAAAATCTATTATCCATATTCTTTTATATTTTTATTTTTTAAAAAATTATTATGATCTATTTATATTTTTCATAATATATTTATTATATAAATATTATTATATATTATATTTTATATTAATATATTATAATAATATATATATTATATTATATAAATATCTCATAGTAGTATAATATAATATAATATATTATTATATATAATAATATAGTATATTATATTATATTATTATTATAGTATTATATAAATATAATGTAACATAATATATTATATTATATCATTATAATATATTATCATATATTATAATAGTATATTATATTGTTATATTATTATTTAAAATATTATAGTATAAAATATAATATATTATATTATTTTATTATTATTATAGTATATAATATTATATTATTATATAGTTAAGGATATATTAGAAATGAATTGATAGGTTAGATTGATGGGAAAATGATTTAGCCACCTCCTAATGAGTAAGATTTTTTTCATTTTATAGATAAATGTTATACATAGAAAAGTAATTTATCCATCTTGAAAATTGTGAGAACATGGATAAGTTGATCAATTGAAAAATTGATCAATTTTTTTATGATATTTATCTACAAAAGAATAGACCCTAAGAGAATTAAAGGTGGATGAGAATTCAAAGCAGATACGGCATGCCTGTTCTCGTTTAGTCTGGCAAGATACAAGATCACACGATAGCCAGCAGATTTATTTTTGCTAAGGGACATGTCTGATGTTGTTTTTGCTTTC
Organism: Elaeis guineensis; assembly: GCF_000442705.2. Taxonomy (NCBI): domain Eukaryota; kingdom Viridiplantae; phylum Streptophyta; class Magnoliopsida; order Arecales; family Arecaceae; genus Elaeis; species Elaeis guineensis. The sequence goes on from NC_025993.2 coordinate 2,277,820, forward strand.
TTGAAAAACCTTCTGACAGAAAAAAAAGAAGTCAGAAATTTTTGATACCATTGATAGTACAGCCATGACTAACTAAATTCGTGTACCAAACCTCTCATCATGCATGCTAACAAGGAGGTGATTTTGATAGTCTGTAATTTCTATGTTACAACTTACTTCAGACTTTGAATGTCATAATCTGGAATTTACTGTATGCATGTTGTCAATACCAACCAGAATGTCTCTTAAATGATTGCAGTTAGGTTGATTTTAGTCTGCACGATTAGCAGAACAAAGGCGACACTAAACATCATGGATCATTTTAGCGAGGCCTCAAGAATTTTACAAGGAGACGTTTCTATATTTAGGAAGAGTAAGAAATCTGGTATTCGCCATTGTCCATACATCTTTTGCCCATCGATATAAATTACAACTTTGATGGTTTGACCATGACTCTGATTACAGTTTGGACATCCAGTCTTGTTTGAGAGTAGCAAACATACTAATAGGAATCCAGTTTCACAAACATGAGCGATCAACCCAAAAATCTGAGTCATGTCAACACTATCAACTTTCCTATCAGGTTCTTTGAGAAGTCAAGAAGACGAAATTCTGTGATATATCGACCACTCTCTGCATGACCCACATAGGAATTGTGAATCAAAACAGAAATGGAAAGGAGCACTTCTTTTGCTCTATCTTGAGGTATCTATAAAAGATTTTAATGAAGTACCTTTTAAATTAGGAGGAATCATAAAGTTTTTCAAGCAGGTATTTTGTTACACAAGGTTCCATGTAGATAAGCTGGCATCGAATCAAAAGAAACAATTACATATTGTCATCAAGTAAAAAAGGGCATTGATTGAAACTGTAGCTTTCAATCAATTTCCACCAAGCAAATTCCAGGTTAATACTGAACATCTCTACCGATTTTTCATTTGCAGCATAGTGCAGCAAGGTTATAATGAAGCATATTTCTAGAGCATCAGGTATTGTCATTTTACAATATCCAAGCTACACTTGCTTACCTATTAGTTGCTAAATGTCTGTGCCGAAGTGCTCTCCGGCCTATATCTTGCCGGAAGAATCCTTCAGGCCAGTCGATTACTTCAGCTGCTTTGTAAGCTCTCTCTCGTGCTTCTTCTAAATCTTTACCCTTTGCAGTGACACCAAGCACACGGCCCCCAGAGGCGATGAAGTTACCATTTGAGTCTAGTGCTGTTCCTGCATGAAATATCTTAACCATTGGTGCTACGGTCTCTGCCTCTTCAAGATTTCTTATAACAGTTCCCTTCTCATAGGACCCTGGATAACCTCGGCTTGCCATCACAACCACCATGGCTGATCCAGGTGACCAATTTAGTGATACCTTGCCTAACTCTCCTCTACAAGCTGCAAGCAGTACTTGTGCCAGGTCAGACTCCAACCGCAGCATTAGAACCTGTATGAGAACATCACAGACAAGTGCACGTTACTATTCATAACTTTGCTACCACAAAAGTAACATTTATTTTGCAAATGCTTCCGAGAAAGGACAAAGCTAAAATTTTCATGCCACATATACGACTGAAACAATAGAGAGCACTGAAAATGGATAACCCACGCATGCCTACAGACTCGAATTATACAAAATTTAATGATCTAATGCATTCCAATTAAATCAAATGCAATTTTAGTCCATTGTTCTCTTGAAATTTAACAAAATGAAAAGGTGTGACCAAATGACAGACAGATTGATCCCCTTAAATTCTGTTCATATCAGCCTATTTAAATTAATTACACAATCATATATTGCACGAATACATTTGTACAATTTCAAACAAGTGGAGCAAGAAATAATTCAAGATATGCTCAAGCAGCTACCAACCTGGCATTCAGGATCTCCAAAACGCACATTGTACTCAATAAGCTTAGGCATCCCAGTTTTTTTCTCAATCATAAGCCCAGCATATAAGACCCCAACAAATTTGCGACCTTCTTCAGCCATTCCCTTCACTGTGGGGGAAATTATTGTTTCCATAACCACAGACTCTAGCTCTCTAGTTAATATCGGAGCAGGGGAATATGCCCCCATTCCACCAGTATTTGGACCAGTATCACCATCACCAACTCTTTTATGGTCTTGGCAGACTCAAGAGGCATGGCGGTCTCACCATCTACCAAAGCAAAGAATGAAGCTTCTTCTCCCTCAAGAAATTCTTCAATAATGACTCGGGAACCAGCAGACCCAAAAGCACCATTTACCAGCATTAAGTCTATAGCATCATATGCCTCTTCTAGAGTCATGGCAACAATAACTCCTTTCCCAGCAGCCAACCCATCAGCCTTGACAACAATGGGTGCTCCTTGCTCCTTAATGTATTTCTTTGCGTCGGATGGGTTTGTAAAAGTTTGATACTGCAAAATTCACAAACAACATTAACAGTTTGACACTCTAGATATGCACAGACTAAAAGATTTGCTTGGGAAAAAATTGTCATATTACTTCAGTTTTCTCATATTATGTCATGAAAAGGATGATTTAGTAGTATTTAATAAGTCAAGGCAGAGTCAAAAATATTGAACAAGAATTAGAAAGGAATAAGAAAATAGGAGCTACTGATTTTTCAGTTTTATTTTTGTCCCTCAAGAATATTTAACTAGGAGCAGCAAAATATTATAATCCTATCTTCCCTGTGGTCTGTCGCAATATAATATTATTTCCAAGCTATTTTAGCAAAAAGTAACGGATACATTTCTTGACTTACTGAACGAACTCAATAAGTTAGTTAAGAAAGGTCCTATGTCATTTTGGCCTCAGATATAGCAAGACAGTATTCCTGTTTTAAATCTTTGAAATTTCTTTTCTGGCTCAACCATTTAACGAAGAAATACTAACACATAATATTGATCACTTCATTGACTATGAGTCATAATGAATATTCACTAAATCACCGACATGATGCTTGTCAATAGAAGTACCAACTAACCTTTGCAGTGGGGATTCCATATTTATCACACAACTTCTTCATAAAGTCCTTTGACCCCTCCAATGCTGCAGCCTCCGATGAAGGGCCAAATGTTGGGATGCCAGCTTCAACAAGGTCATTTACAAGGCCAGAAACCAATGGAGCTTCTGGACCCACCACAACTAGCCCAACTCCCCTATGCGGCAAAAGGCGATTACAGCTTTGCTATCCAATATGTTTAAGTCTGATATGCAAGTCGCATTGCCAGAATTAGAAATCCCTGCATTACCAGGTGCACAAAAAACTGCATCACAAGATGGAGATCGCTGCAAGGCATAGCAAAGTGCATGTTCCCTTCCTCCACCACCAATGACCAACACCACTAACCTCTCTTCTGCAATAAGACCTATGTAAATTCAGATACAACAATCTTTTACAATAAAACAAGATATCTCATAAAGAGGAAAACAAAAATCACTGCACAAAACATTGCTGCATATATTAGGACAGATGCAGCAAGAATTCCACTTATGACTCCTACAGTAGGTTTTCTACTTCTTTTCAGCTTTCTCATTCCTTATTTATTTACTTTGACTATGTTCATATGTTTGTGTGAGAGTGCACGTCATATGTCAAAGCACTTAACATTCTTAGAAGCATAGAGGGAACAGGAGCTGATGCAATAATGAGACCCAACAAATTGACCATTACATCTTATGTTCCTTGTAATTTAAATTGGCAAGCAAGGCCAAACTAGACAAGTTTCTTTTTAAAATTTACCCATCACTGAAACTTCAGCTTTTGCTCAAGAAATGTAAAAAATGAGACTTTCTTTGACCCAATATTAAATAATTGCCCCCTTAAAATTAAGATCATGGTTAATTGCCAGGTCATGCCCAAAGAGGAAACAATGCAGCATGAAAAAGCCAAAAAAAAAAAAAAGCTAATAGTTTTGCCATCATGCCCTCTCTTTCCTTCTGTCTGTTCCCATCTAATAGGGATTTACATTTCGAGAAAGAAATTCCTTAGCCCATTGCCCATGCTAAAAGCCGAAACTTAACATATCTATGTTTAAATGATGTGAGGATTTTTGCAATCATATACAATTCCTTCGGCAGCTATAACCATGCATGCGCATGAGTAGCAAAGAAAGGTTGAATCCGTGATGCATGCAAGAGAGAGCTCGTATTTCTGAATTGATAATTGCAAAATTTACTTTAACAAAATTTTATTTTTTAAAATAAAAGGAAGTGAAGAACTCTAAGCACTTTTTATTCCTTGAAATAATATAAACAAAACCATAAATCCTTCTACAAAATGAAAACCATATTAGCTTACAGAAAATCTCTTCTAAAGATTATTATGCATTATCTTCTTTCTGAAATGCACTTTGGGTATGGGTTTCCCCCAAAAAATGCAGGAATTTGACCATCAAGAGAAGCTTCCTATTAACTATGGGCTGGGTATTCCACTGCATTTAGGGAAATAGACAGATTAGATTAACAGCAAGTATTACTTGTTTTCTCAGTTTTAGGAACCCTGAGACAAAAACAAGAGATGATTTATCTTGAAACCAAATAGCAATCAGTGAAGTTGAATCAAGTCCTCACAGAAGTAACAATTGTTCAAATTAGAGAGAATGTAGATTAGTACCTTAAGTATTTATAAATAAACTTCATTTGTGCTTGAACCAATCTTTCCTTACACACTACGTTGCCTGACTATAACTCCACCCATGAAGTCTTTTGCAAGTATTAAAAGCACAGACCGACATGGCTAACACACACACCATTCTAGTGCTTGCCAAGCTCCAGCATGCAATATGACACTTAAAACCTTGATCTTTCACACTCACTATACAAGTGACCTTCCTCTGACATTCTATCTGATTCCACCATTTCATAACCTCAGGAATTAAATACAAGAATAATGCATGCTGTCAAGTACTTCCATCAAAAGGCACTACAAAGACTAAATGTCTATATTCCTGTAAAGGGCTTTGAACAGCAAGGTTTTTTCCCTCTATTCTGGTGTACTATCTCCCAAAAAATCTGATGTTGTGCAGTAAACATTAAAAATTAAACCAAAGAGGCACATACATCAATAGTATTGTCATCTTATCTAAATAGATAAGGGTGCTTCAAAGCATCGCAATATATGGGTATAGAGTTCAGGTCATAGGTTTTGGGCATGAGACTGTTTCAAACAGTTCCACCTTTTAAAAATGTGTTATTTGACATGCATCAATATTCACAGAGAGCATGATCTGACAGGTCCAACAAAATACTGGTTATGATCATAGATTTATTCAAGTTATGACCAGCTCTTTCACATCACACAATTTTTCATGAAAATGAAGTGATATTAAGGGCCTGTTTTGATGCCCATATGTACTATCTGTGTTTTATCTCCACATAAGCGAGAGAAAATGGAGGAGGAAGGGGCGGGGGGAGGAATAATTTGGGAGGAGCAGGATAAAGCAATGATCCTAAGACTCATGGATTTTCAGAACAAAACATTTCTCTCTTCCTTCAGCTTCCTTGCTTAGCTACTTCCAACAAGCATAGGTGACATCATATGCATAAGATAGTTGAGTAACGAAACAAGGCTCAAAAATTCCTTTGATCTTCCACATCTATTAAAAGAAGGGTCTCAGTTAGATAGGGATGGCAATGGGTCGGGATTTACTACCCGTCCCCAAACCCGAACTTAATATCCTATACCCAAACCTACCGATACCGATCGGGTAAGAAAAGAGATACCCATTCCATATCCAACGGATTCGGGATACCCATGGATAACCATTTCCCCATATCCAACCCATACCCGCCCCATGCCTAACCATACCCAAAAAAAATAAACAATCAAAATAATTTTATGCATATTATCAATCAAAACAAAATTACCAATTCAACATAGAATATAATTTATAAGTCCAGATTTATAGAAATCAAACATAGAAATAGAATTACAATTCAACATAGAACATATAAATAATTAAAATAATTTTATGCATATTATCAACCAAAATCGAATTACCAAAACAGAATTATAAACATATATATTCGGATATGGATTCAGGTATTACCCATACCCATAGGTTCGGATCGGGTTTGGATTCGGATTCGATAGAAAACAGCACTACCCATACCCTACCCATATCCGTGCTACAGTTTTCTAGTTTTACCCAAACCCTATTTTTCGGGTTTGACCGGGTTTGGGTAGGTGCATACCCATCGGGTCGGATCAATTTTGCAATCTCTAATTAGGGATGCTTGCTGCAAATAGCCCCTGAGTTAAAAGCGCATCCAAATACATTCTAAACTCAAAGTCTTAACAACCTGCACACTATTTCTATTTAATTACACATAGTAATGATACTAATTATCTTGCATATAGTATTTATAATGTATAGCAAACAAATGAAATTAATTTAAGCAAATATATGCTTCAAAATGTAAAGCGTCATTCAACTGAAGATGCTTTGAAGTGAAGAAAAAGAAAATGAAAACAATATGCCATTGTTGAGCATCCCAAGACAGGTGTGCCTAGTAACAAACTCTTCCAAAATATTGAAAATTCTCCTATTATTATCTACATCAAAAGTCCTTTTCTCCCAGTTTATGTGAAACTTAGTAAAAAGTCACACTTGTGTGAATTCTATTAAATTGTATTTTTTTCAAAATATTTATTGACTGAATTTCTCCTATCCATTGAGATGTTTTTAGTAGTTTCTATATCTTTCTCTATATTATTTTCATGTTTCTGTCTCCAACTCTTTTACAAACTTCGACAAATTATGAACTTCTTGTTTAGTGAAATCATTCCAAATTTATAAGTATAATTATGCTGATGCTGATGCTCCAAGGTTGTTTGTAAAATTTTGATCAAATCATAAATGACTTTTTCCTAAGCATGCTCAAAGTTCTTCTCTTGAGTATCCTTTTTCTGTCTAGAATTATTAGCTCCTCCCACAGCACTGTCTAAACCTGCCTTTAGACATGCATGGCTCTTAATGCTTGCACAGAGTTTCTTGATTAAGGATAAACAAAGAAACATTTAAAGAAATTTGATGAATTAACTATAAGAAATGATATTTGAATAGGCAACCAATAAATATTCTTAATTCTGTTGACAGTTTCATACCAGAAATATTTGCATCACCTTTGCGCATGTCAGAGAAGCCAGGTTGCTTCATAGTTTCATCTGAACTTGCTCTTGGAATGGCGTTTATGCGCGAGGACGAAAGAGATCCCTTAATATAAAAAGTTGAAAGATTGTTCCATTTCCTATACCCAGCAAAAGTAACACGACTATTGAAGCTCCCACTGAGATGATTGTTGCAAAATGTTTTGGTTCCTCGGCTTTCCAGAAAGTTAAGGGACTTTGCAATGGTACAAGCAACAGAAGCCATAAAACCCTAACAGGAAAATAATAGAAATTATTAGGACTCGATCCAGAATTCGAAATGCTACATTTTTTTTTAAAAAGATCTCCACAACGTAATAATCCTAGCTAAACCATCAGGCTAATCTGACCAATTTTTTTCAAACTTATGCAAAAAGTTTAGCTGAATTTAGCCCCAGAGCAATTCAAAGAAAAAAAAAAATCTGAAGTGCAAATTCTAGATCCCAAGATCAGAAAGAGACAAGAGCGAATCTATTAGAAGTCAATATTATCTTTAAAAAAAAAAAAATCCTTTCATGGACCTTAATCTTTTACGGACCAAAAAATGCCCCAAGGGTTTATAGTGTTAGATCAGCTACTATCTTTTGAAAATCATTCCCATTTCCTTTGGATTCATTAAGGAATAAAAACGAAAAAAAAAAAAAATCGAAGCGAGACGAAATCTTACCTTCCAATACTTCTGGAACGCCGAAATACCGCAGTTCTCTTGAACGCCGCCCTGGAGGGGAAGATATGCTTCCCCCTCGCCCGAGGTTGGAGGATTAAATATATCCTACACCTGGTGTACCAGCTCAGTGGAACACCAGGCCAATAACATGCCACCACGTTGATATTCTTGCCACCGAGGAGGTTCTCGACGGTGGAGAGGCCGGAGACCGCGCCGCACCGGCGGCGCTGTGAGGCCCGGCCCAAGCAACGAATCCAAAACCCAAAAAAAAAAAAAAAAAAAAAATAGAGGAGAAAAACTCCCGAAGGGAGTCTTCTTCCTCCGTTCATCGGCTCCTAATCGGAGTCGAAAACAAATTTCCTCCGGCTCTATTTAAGGAGGAGAACCCTCCTCTCTCCTCTCATCGAGAAATCCCGGGGCAAAACGGCGGCAATCGTCAGAAATTCCTCACGGAGACCCGTCGCCGTGCCGTCCAATTTCTCGCCGAAAAGCTTCGCCGGCGACGGAGGTAAGCCTCCTCCTCTTCCTCTCTTCTCCCCCTTCTTTCTCGTGCCGATGTGCACGCTCGCCGGCGACCGGAGTCGTCGAATTTTGTTGCGGAAGAATTTTTTTTTTTTGCCATTTTGCCGTCGCCGGTGGTCACCGCCGACCACCGGTTTGGCCCTCTTCTTATCGGCGAGTCACCCCCTCCTGTCGACGGCCGCCCCACGCCGACTGCGCCGCCGGCCGACCACCCAACGAGGGACCTTAAGGTCCCTGTTTCAGCCCAAAAGGAACCCACGGGAGAAGGAAAAAAAAAGAAGAAGAAGGAGGAGGAAAAGAAAAAAAAAAAAAAAGAAAAAAGGAAAAGGAAAAAAAGAAAAAGGAAAAAAAAAAGAAAAAAAAGAAAGAAAAAAATAAAATAATAGTAATATAATAATATAATAAATAGGATTTTCTCTCCTCTCTCTTCCGTGAAGAAAAAGAGAAAAAAAAAGGAAAGAAAAGAAGAAAAAAAATAAATTAATAAATAATGATATAAATAATAAAATATGAGAAAGAGAGTTTCTCTCTCTTCCCTCTCTCTCTTCAGCCTGAACTAGTATTTTCTCTCTCTAGAATTGGACTTTCTCTCTACTTTCTCTCTCTAAAATCCTCTCTCTAGATTATTTCTCTCTCCTAAGATTTTTAAAATTTTGAGAAGAATGATGATGAATTTAAATGATTCTCGTAATGGATTTTTGATCTGTGATCGTCGGACGATACACCGACATCCACTTTGATCAGATCAGTATTTTTAGATTTTATTTCTCATGATCTTATTTAATTATCCACATGATAATTTTAGCATGATTTGATCTGATCGATCAGAATTTGTTGAATCATATTGTCTGAAGAATTCAAGATGAGTTTTCTCTCTCTAGAATTTTCTTTCTCTAAAATATTCTCTCTCTTGATTGATTCTCTCTCTAAAAAAGGTTAGTGAATGAAGAAATTTCTTTTAATAAGTCTGATCTGATTCTAATGAAGAATCTTGATCCATGATTGTCAGACAGCGTACTGGCACCCACCTTGATCAGACCATGAATCTTTAGATTTGATCATCCATGATCCCGATCTAGTCATGACTTGATTTGATCATGTTGATTTCACCAATCAAGATATTGGACCAATCATAATGTTGGATTGTGTCATCTGATCAATTCGAATTGTACCTCATTAATTTCTCTCTCCTCTAATTGTCTCTCTCTACTTGATTTTATGAAATCGATGAAGAAACCTCGTCCTATCACTTCGAATCCGATTTAATCTAATAGTCAAACTTTGGATCATTTAGGTCCTAATTAGATTTTGATTAGATAAAATTAGATGATCGGACCCAATCTAAACCGTTGAAATATGGTATTCGTATTCTTTCTAATTATTAAAATTGATTCTGTATAGGATTGTGGATGTTTGATCATGGGATATTGCGATATGATCTACGAACAGAATTTTTGGAAAAAAATTTATAGAATTATGTGGATTTATTGGAGTGTGTTCGAGGTAAGTAATGTTTCACTTTTTCTAGATTTATCGGCAAATTATAATGTATTTTTCTGACATGATTTGTGAAACGATGCATGAATTGGATGAATGGTATTTTGTTATGAAAATATCTTATTTGAAATGTTATGATGAAGCATGATTGAACATATTGATTTCGTGATGCATTATATTGATTGATTTCGATATTACATGATTATATGTTTTATTATCAAATTAGAATATGAAATATGATTTATGAAGAATTATGATATAAGAAACATTATGAATTGACAACCTAACTATGTAAAGGACCCCGCCAATGGGGTATATACGTTGGCAATTGATTGTCCTGAGGTTTATGTCGCCAGCGAGACCAGCGACATTTCACCAGAGAGAACAGCGACAAACCGCCAGCGAGACCAGCGATTCCAAAGGACATAGCTGCAGATGATTCGCAGCCTACCGCAAGCAGATACGCGGTATTATGACCCTGCCACAGAAAAATGTAGTCATAGCTCATGGTTGACGAAAAGAAATTGAAGAACAAAAAAATTGAAATCTCGAAAGAAATTGAATTTTCGGAAAAGTAATGAATTTGGCATGAATTATATTGCATAATTAAAATTATTTTGAATTGATGAACTCTATATGCTTATTTTCTATAAATGATTATTTACTTAAATGCCTGATGAAATCTATTGAAAAGTGATCATTGCTTATGGGCTGTCTAGCTCATTACCTCTTATTTTACTATTTTTACAGATGTTGAGGAATTAAGATGATACAAGATATAACTGAAGAGTGATCAGAAGCAGAATCTCTATACTTTTATTTTGGTTGAAAATCTTATTGCATTTGATGTAAGGACTATGAATCATTGTTGAATTTATCGAGACATTAAAGAAAAAATTTAGGTCGTTATGTTTTGGATTTAAATTATTATCTAATTATTCCGCTGTTGGTTTAAGATAGCATGATAAGATGCCTTGCATGCTTATAGGAAGAGTTTTCTATGAGTATGCGGTGGTTGCTATGACCCTCGATTCACAATCTTGGATCGGAAGCGTGACAGGCGCCATCTCCCCAAGCTCGGCCCCTTCCCATCCCAACATCCAGCACCTCAACGGGCTTCTCCGACGCAGCCTTCCAGAAGAGGGTCGACTTCCTTGAACCCGCCGAGCAAAGATCGGGCGAGAGCCTTCGCCCACGCGGTGTAGCGTAGGGTTTCCCCTTGCACAAGACAAGATTATACCAGATCGATTTTTATACGTGGACTACTCATACAACATGAGCATAAACACAACAAACGACATCCGAAAAAAGATTATCCCCCTCCCCCCCCCCCAAAAAAAAAAGAAAAAAGCGTGCAAAGCGGCAGCAAACATCCGTAGAGCTCCTCTGGAATGTTCGATAACGAACTTGACAATCCATTCCATAACATTATTCATCTAGATATAGTATAATCTTCTGATGATCTTAATTTTTGAAAAATTATATCCTGTATCATAATAGTTTTGCATGCGTCATATATTTGTCTCAAATTATCTCTCTGGGCACCTCAGATTTGATTTGTTTCGATGGTGCATTGCTTATAATGTACATATAGTATAGGACAGAATTTCTTCCGAAGATGCCGGTATAATTTTTTCAATTTGTTCCAGCGAGAGTTTGCTCCTCAGGGCCTGGAAGTTGCGGCAACCAAAATTTTAACTGCCATACAAAATAATTATTTTTATTTTTTATTTTTTATTTTTTATGACGTTATCAAATATTATTTTTTAATTTTTATTTTTTAAAAATTAAAAAATAAAAAAAAATATTTTTTTAATGACTAACCAAACACACCCAAAGCTAGCGGAGCATGTTCCTTCTTCTCTCCACAGAATTATATCGTGCTCTTTCAGGTGTCAAGAGCTCGTACCAGCATCGGAATCTCAACTGGAGTCTCTCTTCCCGGCGAGTCTGGAACATCTACAAGATTTTTGTTAAGCCTTGATCGTTTAGGGTTTTGCTCCAGAACTGTTTTATTTTGGTTCAAGTCATCACAATTTTTCTCAATAGCTATGTACAAACGCACAGTAACTGGTTTTGCTATTTCAGATTCAACCGTCCACTCATTTAATCGTGATTGTTTGCTTATAGGGCTCAACGCAGATGCCCCAACTCAAAATATGGAACCTAATTTTTGCCCATGTCAGTACCGCTGGCGACAATATGAGTTCTACCAGCTCAGAATCAACAGCTGATTCAGGCGGGTCCAAAATGGAATGATTGGAGAACTTCATCGATGACTTTACAGCACTGGAGTTGTGGTTTTAGTCATAGGGCTCAAGTCAGATACTAAAATTCATAGCATAGAACTCATTGCAGTCAGACCTTTTGCGTTTTTTCTTTATAAAGAGGAATGGCCCACCCACTGAAGTTGGAATTTGCAAGTCAATTTTGATTCTGTTTGATGGAAATTGAAGCATCTCAAATTAGAATTCAGTATGACACCCGCAAATTACATAATGATATGCTAACACAAGCCTCTGGAATCTCACGATATCTGGCAATTCCAATGGTCTCCAACCATCTTCTTCACCACACACAGATCCGGATTTAAAGGAAAAAATAAAAAGAAAAGAAAAATATCGACAAAGGAATTGAAAGGGGAGAAAAAAAAGACAGTGAATTTACATATCTCATGAACCAACAAACCAAACGAACAGATCCAGAGGGATAACTCGGATGTTTGGATTCTCAAGCCAACTAAGTATTCAAGGCCATGAACAAACTCTGCTTTCTCGCATGCTCTGGAACAAGGCGTTCAAGAGCATTTGGAGGTATGCACATTATCTCTGCCGAGGCCAAGAGAAGGCAAGTCAGAAACAGAGGCCTATGAATCAATGCAAATGCTGAAAATGTACATATTTACTTGCACATATGTGATCAGCTAAAAATTGAAAATTATAAAATAAAAGTATGCTTTATGAATCATTATATAGGTAGAATATTAGCAAAACTTTGGACATTAAATTTCCAAAACAAGTATTCAATCAAAGATGGTAATATGGTTATATAATGCTTATATAAAGATCATGTACCGGGACTGCTTCATTGGACCCTCAACAAGTTCTGAATTACTGACTACAAATGGTAAAATTGCACTGAAGAATTTGTAGATAAATGACACATTTAAGTTATTGCATTCATAATATGATATTGGAAATCAAACAAGCAAAATATAATTCACATCGCCTAAGTATTGCCTCATGGTAGATAAAGGAGATTACAGAAAAACAGGTATAAAGATGAAATAGAGCAACAGTCCAATGACAGGTCAGCAAGCTCTTGGAGGTAGGATGGCGTTTGAACAGTTAGAAAGTCACAGCCACATGTGAATTTATATGATATTAGCTGACAGAAATATGAGAATTACTTGCTATGCTATGATCAATGTCTGAAGAGTTCATTACCTTGAGGTTTAAAGTTGAAGAGCGGAGGAAGAGGACGACCATTGGGTAGACGAGTATCTGGATCTCTCAGCTCATCAAAGAAAGGGTGCATGCAGGCTTCCAACTGCAGGTTCTCACATGCTCAGAATTCAACAGTATAATGGTACCATCTCAAATAAATAATGCTATTCGAAGGGTATGATCTGATCCTGAACTTACAGCAGTGCACCGGAGATTTGGCGAGTACTGCAGAAACCTGCATACCAGGTCAACTGCTTCTGGGGGCAGTCGCTTTTGAAAAACCTGGAGCAAGAAAAATATCAAAATATAATTTTTTTTAAAAAAAACCGTAAGGGCTATTAATACACCAACTTTTGGTCTTATCTGAAATCTCCCACTGATGTAATTTGTATGGGTATCTTAATTAGGTTTATGCATGCAGCTGCTCTGTTCTCAAACTAGCAGATTGAACAATATATTAATGCTATGTCCAAGTTAACGAATTTACAGAGCCTAAATAGGGATTAAATTATTAAGAAAAGCGATTGTGCATTTAAGCAAGACCTTCAGAGCTGTGCTATCTGGAAAGATACAGTTTTCATAAGCTGACACAAAAGATGAACTGTCCTATACATTCAAGACAACGCGCAACAAGCCAGAAAATTCAAACAATTGTGTAGAAATTTAACTTATATGGATGATTGTCCGGAAAAGAGGAACTTAAGTCTCTTGATCTTTTGCTGGATTAGCCAACATGAACATGCATAGGAGATGTCAGACCATAATAAGCCAAAATAATCAGGATCAACATGCATGCGAGATGTTGAGCCATGCATGAGGCAAACGCTTCTGATTGAAAAGGAAGCTTCCTCTTTCTTAACAACTTGACTGGTGGTCTTCAAGAAAATTTGAGCTAATACAAGAGGGTCAGTCAGGTGTTGTTAGCGATACTCGTTCTTCCAAATTCTCTTTTACAAGATTATTTGCTGTCATATCTTGACAAAGGATGACATCCTTCTATTAACTATTTCTTTTTATTGAATTAATGTGAGAGCTAGTCTTCCCACAACTGGATCGGGATGCAGCTGCATACTTCATTACCCAACAGCAAAGTGCACTTTGCTGGTCCTCTTAATAGCTCCTATTTCCAATTTATTAAACTGTTTCAAACTAAGATGGTCAAATTGACTGAGCTACTTAAACTGTTTCAAACTAAGATGGTCAAATTGACTGAGCTGCCTTGCCTCCCAAACTTTCCATTTCTAGAAGAGAAGAGCTTCAGTTTGAGCTAACAACAAATTTGAACCTAGATGGTTTAACGAAAAATCATCTGATTATATATAGAACAAGTAACCAGAATCCAAAAATTCATACATTAGTAGCATGACTTATTTGAGATCATGAATTTCATTGCCACCTCAATTTTTTCCAGATTTCATGCAGTAGTTTTACTTGTTCCAGACATGTATCCACAGGATGTGTTCCTACTGATGCTTCAGATGATAGTTAAACAGCATGATTTAGCTTTGAAAAAAGTTTCAAGTCCTTTATTTATGTATAAGTTACGATATTAGACATTCCAAAACATACTAAACTGCAAAATCAAGGGCATATTCAAATTTAAAAAAAGGCATCCATCTCATTCATCATAGCAAGATGATTAAGGACAGCCGAACTGTCTTGAACCGCCCGATCCGAAGCATACTAACTTGGACCAGTCAGTTACTTGGGATGCACAGCCTTCCGATTCAGTCTGGGCCTCGAATTAGTCCAAACCAGATGGAACCGCTTGGTTTGACTCAGTTCAAGGTAGTTTGGGCGGTTCATGTTTTATATAACCATCCACGGCTAAGCCTGACCCTCACTCACCTCTCAAGTCATGCCTTTCGCTCATCTCTCTTGCACTAGCAATAGGTTTTCATTATCATGCTGCTGCCTACAACAATAACAACGATGACAGACTGATATGCATCCATCTCTCCCTCTGTCTCTCTCTCATCCTCCCTATTCTCTCGCTCTCTCACTCGCCTCTAGCTCTCTATCTCTCTCTCAACCTCTCTGTCCAAGGAAGCCCTATGCTCTCTCTATCCCCCTCCCTCTCCTTCTCCATCCCCCTAGTTTTGGTATGCCTCGGTTTGGTAATGTACAGAAACCAGGAGTCGGCCAATATGACCCCTAATACTAGTTTGGTGAACCTTGAAGATGATAATTAGGATATATGTATGATTAGCTAGATCCAAATCCTTGAGGATGGACCACTCAAGACTTGAACACGAAACTTCTAGTTCCCAGGCAAAGAGGTATAACCATTGAGGCAACCCTTAGTTCATGACAATTAAGATATTTAAATGCAATAAGCATGTCTTGATAAGCACCATCTGCGATGTTCCACATCATGTACAATCCACTTATTTTATATAGCAGAAACATCGAAAAGTTTGTTAATATGATATTTGAAACAGCCATAGTACCATTCCTCTATGTTGTTGACAAAATGAGGTCTTTGGGGGAGGTCATAGTTGGTAGTTGTTCTTAATTCCATCACAGCTGCAGAATGGAAATGACTATTTCTTAGCATGCATATCCTCAAGCTGGAAATGATTCAATAATATCACAAACAAACATGTTTCACAGACCTATATCTGGAACTGTCATTTTTTGTGTGGAACACTACTGGTTGTCTTATAATTGTATATGAAAGTTCTACAACCACAACAGAAAAAAAAAAATGTCATCTTCAACAATTCAAAACTTGTATATATATGACTAAGCTTTCAATCAATGCATTATAGATTAACTAACTAGATGACAACTTAACTGCTCAATGGTTGTATATATTTAGAAGCCACGAGATGAGTTCCTTAAATTTTTGGGATGATTGATCATTATAGATAATGTGTTTAAGTTGTATATATTTACAAGCCACGAGACGAATTCCTTACATTTTGGTATATTTGATCGTTATAGATAATGTGTTCAACCATAAACACAGGAAAGTGGAGATCGCATACTGCTAGAAAAGGATATATTATTATACATCCTCAAATTTTAATTTTCATACGTTTCATCCAATTAAGCCAACCTGGTATCAATGGTGTCAGGCATTTTAGTTTGAGTATCAAGGTGAAAAAACAGAAAACATGCTTCCTATTTGGCAAATATTTAAAATAAAAAAAAAAATCTTCTTTAGATTTCTTCTTCTTTTAACGCGAAGGTATTCCAAAATCATCATACAAGGAGTGTAGTCTTTCTTCCCTTACAAAAAATAATGTCATCAAGTATGACAAACTCTCTTCCTTTTCTCTTAAGAAGGCAATAGAATATTCATTAGAATCCAAAGAAAGAAAGTTCATAAAAAGGTACTCAACAAGATTAGCGGAAAGTATAATGCTTTATGCCCTATATTGATGCTTTCAGGGGTTTGGACAAGCAATCAGTCAAGCTAAATCTCAATAAAAAAATGGCTAGAAACATTTGCCCAAATAAGATGAACAAAGTCATACAAAACTAAGATAGTTTGTATTTACCTTATGCCATGGATGTGCCTTTATCTGTGGAAACTTAAACTCGGTGTAATTTGGATTCATGCACTTTATCTCTTCTCTTGTGGGCGTTCCCAGAACCTTTGAAACATATCCATGGACACAGAACTGGGATTCAGAAAACCAGGAGAATATAAAGAGGATGTGCACTTATTATATAATGGTATCACCTTGATGATCTCAACCAGCTGATCAACTCCACTTTCTCCAGGAAACAAGGGCTACACTAGCCATGCATTTGACTTAAATATCAGAACTTTTGGAGTAATAAGGAGTAGAAAACCTGATGAAACACTATATACAATAGCATAGAATTTAAAAATTACAAATTAAACTTCCAAATGAGAAAGAAACAACCTGCCCAAGTATCAACTCAGCCATTACACAGCCTGTAGACCACATGTCAATTGCGGTTGTATACTCAGTTGCACCAAATATGAGCTCAGGTGCACGATAATATCTCGAGCATATGTAAGAGATATTTGGTTCTCCTTTCACCTGGATTATAACAACAGAACCATAGCTTAAAGCAATCAAACAAAAAATATTATGCAAAGAAGGCTTACCAATACTTTTGCACTGCCAAAATCACACAATTTGAGCTGTTGCGTATGTGGATTAACCTGAAAACAACAGTTTAGTATGTGGTGATCAGCATAATCAATGAATTTTCAAGAGTTTATGCAAGACATGTTTCAGCTGGAGACAGCGTCAAATCCAACTGGTTCAATAATTACCATGTCTATATTATTCACTTGTCATGGCAAAACTATATTAATGAAATATAACATTTCTCTAAGTCAACTAAT
Source organism: Elaeis guineensis (assembly GCF_000442705.2). NCBI lineage: Eukaryota > Viridiplantae > Streptophyta > Magnoliopsida > Arecales > Arecaceae > Elaeis > Elaeis guineensis. Next base: position 2,295,397 of record NC_025993.2, read on the forward strand.
GTCCCCCATTTAATTGAGAACTTCTTACAAGTTGATACCTATGCATGTGACGGGAGACTTATAAACCTGGCTTACAGCATGTGCACGGTGAATATGCAAAACAAAAACTAGGATAAGAGAGGACATGGAACACTTAATAACAATCAAACATCCTATCACCACTTTGAGAATTAACAGCCTCAGAAAACCAAGGATTTTCTGCTCATCATACATGTGTAAAGACACGACAGTAGACATATTTTTTAAATTCTCGCTACACAGCTAGCCGAGCTAAAAAAATATTTTTCAACAGCAAGACTACTAATTTGATGATGAAAATACATTTAAAGCCTGGATTTCTGGAAAATAAATATCAAATGCTTGATGTGACCGTGAAAAGCCTTCCTCGAGCCTGTTGATGGCAGTATGTTAAAGATTGTGAGTATGCATGCATATGGATGCAAACAGACAACATGATTGTGATATACAGATGGGGCACAGTTAGAAGTCTGTCTAATATAAATACATTCTCAGGAAGAAGAGAGAAGGATCTCACAAGCAAGTTTTGAGGTTTAATATCTCGATGACAGATGCCAACACTGTTATGGATGTAAGCAAGTGCTCTGCATATCTGAAAAAATGAAGAATTGCATATACAATAAGATTCATACGGTCTCATGAAAAAAAAAAAATTTAAAAAAAAGGGTCAAGGCAGCTTCCAATGACAACCTGAGGATTATTTTTGCTGAAACTATCGTATGTACAAATTAGCATGTTCTTTATCATTATTATGACAGTTAAATGAACAAAGATCAGATCAGGCACAAAACCTGATGTAGAGCAAAATAACATAAACTATGAACCAACAGCGATTCCAAATAGATAGGGTAAGGCTTATTGGTTGTGTCTATGCTTATGGAAGACATGTTAATGAACTCATAAAAGGATCTAATGGGCCGAACTCAACTTGTGGATGTAACATTTGCTGGTTTGTGTGTGTGTGTGTGTGTGTGTGTGTGTGAGAGAGAGAGAGAGAGAGAGAGAGAGAGTCAAGCATAAGGACCAAACTGGCCAACCAAGACTGCATGCATCCCTTGATGATGCAGTCCACTTGGGTGTTTTGCACTTTTGCTTCGACGAGTAATGCATTCCATGTATGTGCAAGTATGTGTATCCCTCTATCTAGATCTGCATGCATGCACAAGAATGTGCTTGTATGTCTAAAAGCAAAGGAATTAGCCACATAGCCATAGTTTTTCCATTCAACATTAGAGCTACTTACAAAAGTAACAAGCATGATTTGATGTAAACCAAGGTTAAAATATGAGCACTGCAATTGGACTTGTCTATCATGTCAAACTTTGGTAAGTAATTATCCGACACTGCAATACACTTGTTGTGAATACATCTTGATGTCAACAAGGTTTTAAATCCTATGGGATGAGGGTATCCCGGTTTTTCCACAAAACAGGATGCCCTTTGATTTTTTCCCTATCTAGGCGGCTGTCCCGGTAAGCATCCTCCATCTCTCTCCTCCCCCACTATTCTTTCATTTCTTTCTTTCGTTCGTTCTTTTTCCTTCTTTATTTCTTTTCCTTCTTCATTTCTTTCTTCCGTTTTCTTGTTCATTCCTTTCTTTCTTTCTTTTCCTTCTTCCTTTCTTTCCTTTTTTTCTTTTTTCCTTCACTTCTTCCTTCTTTCCTTCCTTGCTTTTTCTTCTCCCTTCCTTTCTTCTTTGCTTTTTCTTCTCCCTTCCTTCCTTCCTTTTCTCTTTCCTTTTTCTTCTCCCACCCCTGATCCCAGTCCCCTTTTTTCACAGGAATGGACAGAACGGTCGGGACACTGCCCATCCCACCAGTTTTTAAGACCTTAGGTAGATGTTAATACATCAAAGGATGGCCTTCTTTGGTTTAATATTACCATATCAAACTTTTTGTGTAAAACTGAAATGTTACCATTAGATTTGATACATCAACTTTGCATTTCAAGTCATTTGACTCTGCGCATGATGGCATCATGCAAAAATTAACATATCCGGCCCTTTCCTACCAATCGCGGCATTCAAAATGAAGAAAAGCATATTAAAGTTACCTTCCATGGATGGCGTACATATGCAAGTTATGCAACTAACATGAAATAACCTATTGTATGAGTATTCATTACATTATATAGCCCCACTCTGTAGTCTCGACGTATTTTTGAAGAGCAACATCTCAAGGAATAAGGTGAATCAAGTCCTATTCCTATATAAGCTTTTTCTTCTTTTTCTTGTTTTGTAGGGAAAAGAAAAAAGAAAAGGCTTATGTGAAGCTCAATTCACCTCATATACGACTTCTAGTATAACTTACATGTCTGGTGCATATATGCAGTAACGCATGTACATATGTAATTAACTATGTAAGATCCTAACCAGACAATAGTTTCATGCATTTGTAGCACAATGTTCCATACACCAAATCATCATTCAATGACAGATTGGATTGGAATGGTTGCTAGGAGGATGAATTATTTCGCAAAGTGAAATTTTTATATAGCATGCAGGGAGAAGTAACATATTAAATTATCATTGAAGCTAAAATATTGGCTAATCTGTAGAGTGTCTAGCATACTGAATTTTAAGAAATTTGAAATAGGGACATCTCTATCTTTCAGATGTGTGAGAAAATATGATTGAACATGTATATAATGAATAATTGCTTGGACTAGTTAGGATATATGCTCTATACAAGTTACTAATTCTTGTTAGATATTATTTTAGACTAGTCAATCAGCATGCAGAAGTGCCAAAAATAGATGTGCGGTACAGATGCTATCATGATGAGCCAATATGAAGCATCAACAATGTAATGAAGTATTCCCAATATATGGATGTCTAAGACATCAAGGAACCCAAGTTTTGGAGTTTCTGGGTGATACCAGTAGTTGGTACTACTACTCACCCGTCATAATTCAGACAATGACTATGATCGGTAGCTAAACCCTTGAAACCACACTTTACAAAGTTTTCTGAGTCAGACAATAACAAATTCAGAAAATCCTAAGACCCTGTTTGGATGCCGGAGCATCTTACCCAGCGATAGATTATGTTTTTAATCTACGCTTAGCCAAAAAACTAGGAGTTTAATGGGAAATCTTTATTCCTAGCAGCCCTTAAAGTTAAAACACCTTTCAGATGGAACACAGAATCCTATTTTGCAGTGGATTGCCAGATGGAATGCTCCCCTCATTGTTTAAGATTCTTTTCCTTCCATCACCTTCTCCAAGAACAAAATATCCTGTCACCATATAAGTTACCCTGGCAATCAGGCCCTAAAATATTTGTTTTAAGGTTAAAGAAGACATCTCTTGCTTCGAATTAGCCAGTATTGCATCTTCTATAAAATAACAGTTAGTCTACATCTGGAAACTTTCATAAATTATACTAAATCACCAGCATGTTAGTCATTTATAGGAAACCAGCTGGTGGGTCTTCATAGCTAATGGATACGACCAGATTCACCACCTTCTCATATACCAATTGTAGTGGATCTAGAAATTTATTTTTCTATAGTGTTCCCCTTCCACAACTTCTTGCATATTACCATGAATGATAGTTGCATGATGCCATAGCAGTTGTCATAAACATATGCTTAAATTTACTACTATATCCTTAATTCATTGTAGAGATGCAGGACTTCTAGGGTCAGAATTAAATCAGTTGTGTACTGGACTCTGTACCTACAAGTTTAGTTCTAATCATGGTCACTTGACAAGACAGAATTGGGTTTCCGGGAGCATCAAGTAAAAAGCCAACCATGAATCATAATCAGATATGACCGAACAAGGTCATCTCCAACAAGCTGGAAAAAGCTGATGCATGAAGTAATTTCTTAAAATGGCCTGTGATTTGAGAGAATCCTGAGTCAGTTGACTATAATTTAAAATTTTGAATTTTTTTTTAAAAAAAAATGAAGGTGGACACCTAACACAACTTAAAGACATCCTACTTGCTGCATAAAGCAAAATTTTACTGTTGTTGGCATGAAATATTAGTTACATTGGCATCACTAGATTTTCTTAAAAAGTACTACTTGTTTTGTAGTCCATTGGATTGATAATTTGTAGTTAAAACATCTGCAGTTCAAGAGAGTCCAGATGGTTTTACTTGCTTATGCTTATTGTGCTTTCCTGGCTCCAGTTCTTGCTCAATGCTTTATGTTAACCAGTTCTTTTGGAGTTCCCATTTTCTTGACGCAAATGTGACATCGAGGCTTAACCTGATTCTATGCTCATATGCAGATAAAATTTAATTAGAAAGAATTGTCCAGGTTTCATCATCAGTGTAACTTCATGTAGAAGGGAGACCAGAACTCTGGATGCATTCACCAATTATTTGGAGGATTTTCTAGAGAAGTGGCACAAGCAGCAACTTCATTAAATAGTTTCAACATTGAAGTAGTAAAATTAATAGTCAAAGCCTCAAAGGATGTTTAAGGTTCTATTGGGATCTGGCTACTCAGATGCCTGTTCCTAATCTACCACAATGCATGTTCTCAAGCACTAAAATTAGACATTTTTTTAGCTTTCTCCTAACCACATGTGGCCTTAGGCAAATGCATGAGAGGTATTCCTTATTCTGTTATGCACGAACATGTTTTCAGTTTGCCTTCAAAGGAGGTTTGAGGTTCTATCGGGATCTGGCTAATCAGATACCTGCTCCTACTCTACCATAATGCATGTTCTCAAGCACTAAAATTAGACATTTTTTTACCTTTCTCCTACAAATGCACATGTGGCCTTAGGCAAATGCATAAGAGGTATTCCTTATTCTGTTATGCACAAACATGTTTTCAGTTTGCCTCCAAATGATAGGAGTTTACCTCATAAAGCTCAAACCTAATTTATAATGTCATGTTCACCGCAGAGTTCAGACACAACACATCCCCATCTAATGTCATTAAAGGAATATTTCAGTCCAGATCCATGTCCTAGACCCAAAGCAATAAGGAGCATCCAGGTCATACCTTAAGACAAGCTTCATCCATTAAATTTAGCTAAAAAGAGAGGGAAAACGTGGCAAGAAAGAGGGGAATAGAAGAAAACTTAAGAATTACAAATACAAATATATGCTACTCTGTAACATAATATGTATGAGCATGCATGTATATGTAAAAGCAGGCATGGGTATTTAAGGTAAAGATTTACAAGTACAGAAGACTAGTATCTTACTTGGAGATTCCACAATAGTTATCAGTTACAAAGATATTAGAAAATATAAGTTACAAACCTTAGAATCAACTTCATTTTCATTAAAGAAAATATTAGGTATTAGACATTTACTGTTCATCAATACTGGTAGATAGAGGTTCTATTTTGTCATTATATATAGATATCATCTCCTTTTGGCATAAAAGATATTGTTTAGGCATTTCTGATCTTCAAAAAGGCATAAAGGTAGACCGTACCACGTGCAAGTTTTCTTTACTATGGTTGCCTTCAGACCATAGGATTGCTTAAATATTTAACATGGAACTATGCACCAAATAAAAGCCTCCACCTCTGAATGGCATTTAGTGGACATGGACAAAACTTAAAAAATTAGACGTCTCATAAAGTGACAGTCGCTGAATCACCATTTAAGGAAAATGAATTATAGTAAAAGCAGCTGATGAACATATTTTGCCACTTGAAATGAATGTGAAGAGTCCATAATTGCAACAGCGATTCCCAATGACAATAATGATAAAATTTCAAGGTCCAAAACTGAGATATGAGCAACTGAAAGTGATACAATTGCTGGGTTACAGGTCAGACAAACCGTAAAGCATGTGATAGCACAGACCTGATAAGTATAGAGTTTGACATAAAGGAGCGGCAAACGCTGGTTCATCCTGTTGTACTGCCTTGCAATACGATTAACAGTTTCTGGAACAAACTCAAGTACAAGATTCAGGTAAAGTTCTTCTCTATCTGTGGTAGAAAAGAAGTAGTGCTTGAGACCAACAATATTAGGATGGTCCAGCATGTGCATAATCTGCAATTCCCTGTTCTTATAACGCTTATCCTGAAGAACCTTCTTAATAGCAACAATTTCTCCAGTTTCCCTACATTTTGCCTAAGAAGAAGAGGAAAAACTGATTCTAAGATCTAATTTAACAGAAAATAAATATAGTAGTTGGAGAAAAAGCAATACAAGTTCAATACCTGAAATACAACTCCAAAAGAACCTGTTCCAACCACATGTTCTGCTATGTAAGTAACTGCCTGTTTAGTAATCACAAATTTGGTGACTGTCATAGGGGTAAACCATAAGAAAATGATAAACATAAACACAAAAAATTTCCTGGCAACCTGCTTGGGTTGGCCATTTCGACCACCAACAACAGTGGCAATTATATGTCCCCGTTCAGCACCCACTCCATCAGTAATGTCTGGCTCAATTTCCTGGTAAAAAAACAAAAAAGAAGGGGACAAAGCATCTTACTTTTTAACACACAAGTTCCACAAAAATATCCTGCTTAGTTTGAAAAAGAAATCAAGAAAGTACCCTATTTTTTAACGAATGGCAAAGCACAATATTTTTTGATTGATGGAACAAAATCAGTCATAAATGTTAAATTCACCATCGATGCATTATCTCTTGCATGTTGGGAGTAGACAGTAATCATTCATAGGGAACTTTAGTCTAAAGAATATGACCGGTCAATAACCATTTCAAGAGAATATTAAAAACAGAATGTTACTTTGTCCTCGTCCAGGTCTGGCATGGTGTCCTTTAATCTCATCTCCAGCATCTCCCTTCCAAGCCATTCAACTGAGCTGGATGAACCCTTGAAACTGTTTGCTGCTCTAGAAGTGCCCACACCACTATGCCTCAGACTGGCAGATGCCATTTGGTTGCTGATAGGTGTGTGTTATGCTAATTTCAGCCACTGACTTTACAACCCTCTCATTCGAACCTTTATTGCAACAGGAAACTCGCATACCTGACAATAGATAACCTGAGTATAGGTAAAACTCTTCAAACCATTGCCATATTCATCCAATCTGGAAAGTCCACAAAAAAGTGATCATTTTTACACCATAATCCAAGTCAATGATCGATGTTGTTCATTGCATTCCTCAAGTCCTATGCAGAAAAAACTCAGGTGTTTTAGTGGCTTCAAATACTTGGAAAAGAAAATATTTAAGAAACTTAACATTGACATAGCATCCACTTGATGCATGGATAACTAGTCTTCAAAACCTTTCTTTTAGTCGCTGTGCATCTTGTAGATCATAATGAACAGTAAAGATCATTGGTTGGATGTGCCACAATCCTTATTGCCTTGAAGCCATCATTAGATGGACTGTTCCCTGGAAATACTAGAGGCTTAGAGCCAACATCTGACCCCCGGCCCCCCAAACCACACCCCACACCATACGTACACACAGTTAGAACTTTACACCCACCAAACATTTAATGGAACCCAATTTACATAATTCTATTTCCTTTTCTGAATTGATAATATATATTAACTACTACATATTGCTACCTCCACCCATTCCTTCAAAAAAATATAAAAAATATCCTAATGATGATCCTGCAGCTAATTTGTGAGCTGTGGAAGGAGGTTATATTCCAAGCGATAGTTTTCCATTGGAAAAAAAAAAAAGTAAAGGAAGTTCTAGGAATTAACTTGCATGGATTTGTGTTTATACAAAACTTTCCCCTTTATTTTTTCTAATTGACTGCATAAAATTCTACATTTTGGAAATAACCATTGTAATTTTCTAGAAGCTGCATGAATTCAACCATTAAAATAACAATCTTCGAAAACATTTAGATTAGATAAATGCCTGCTTAAAATATCAAGCAACAAAAAGTTACTGTCCCATTAACTCTCTCAAGACGCATTGTTATTTAACAAAACAGAAAAAAAAGGCATAAGTACCTTGTAGATTCGAGGATGCAAATCCAGAAAAAGGGAAAGAAAAACTCAAACCCCTTTCCATCAACTCAGACAACTAAAAACCATCTTTTGCAAAATTTCTTTCCCATCATTTTATCTTACCCTAGAAAAACACACACAAAAGAACAGCTCAAATCACAAGAAATAACTTTCCATCATCGACACCGAATGATCGGGGACCATCACGGGAATTAGCTACAAATGCTACCCAAGAATCTTAAGAAAGAGTCCAAAAAAACACCGAAGAAACGAAGAATGGATCTTTGTTACCCTAGTTAATGCTCGCTTACCCAGAGAGAATTCTGATTGAAGGAAAGCAAAGACCAATCATTTCCTACAAGAGAGAAAACCCTAGAATCTCTCTCTCTTTCTCTCTCTCTGGAGAGGCTGTGAATTGATACTACCAAGATCAAAAGAGCAGCAGAGGGCTGGCTCTGTAACACGCCAAAAGAAGCTAACCGCCCATTGACGCCTGCTGAAGCGGATCTGACGAGCGGTAGTGCGCGAGCGACACCATGGACACTCCTCCCCTGTCCACTACCGCACTACCAACTTTTAGCTCCCTAATTACTCCTTCCCAAAAGGCAGTAGGATTTTTTTTTTTTTTTTTTTTTTTTTTTTGCTTAGGTAACAAGTAGGATTTCTATGACCATAAATAAAAGTGACCAATCTTATGACAAAGTGATATAATACTTTAACTAGTCTATGTTCAGGACAAAATGTTATAAAGCCTCACTTTCTTATGCATGATATTGATGTGGCACCTTATAAATGGTTCAATCAGTAGGGACCATACCAATCCCCTGCCGTTTGGTAGGGTAACCAAGGGAATAAGTTAAGTGCACTATGTAGCATGCAGTATTAGTTTTGGGATGGATGAGTAGAAGCTTTGGATCCACAAAATATATATTTAATTTTATTTTAATTGATTATGATTAGTATTGAAGTTTTAAAATTCATGTTTGACATGTGATATGGATGAGATTTTTCAAGAAAAGAAAAAATTTAATGAAAAAATAGATGTCTAGACTAATGCCGACAATCTTATCTGCCATTATTATTGGAAGGCTACCAACTACTTTAAATGGGACCATAGATATTCATCCTTACTTTGATCCATTAGATTTGATAGATGGGTCTTTCATCAATTATCCAAACATAACTATTATGAATATCATTTGGATGGATAGATTCATCTACTATATATTCAAATGAGAATGCTATGCATAGACAACAACAACCTTACAGCCAAAATTTTCATAAGCTATACAGAAGATTGGTAAAAGTAATTAACTGATTATATAGTTACACTGTATTACTCTATCTTCGAAATATGACATTATCTAAATTAAAATATAAATTTTTTGTAAATATTAAAATTTTTCATTAGCGAAATAATTTTTTATATGGCTAACTATCTAAAATGCTAAAATCTGGATGTATAAATTGTTGAGTACAAATACCTCAATCTCCCCAAGCTGCCCACAGGCAACCAAATTAAAGAAAAAGGAAACAAGGAGAAGTGACACTAACTAAACAAAAAATTATTAACTTCATATATTAAAAAAAATGATGCTAAGTAGTTTAATGATTGATGGGATTACTGTCATCCATCAAATACTCTTGTCCCTTTTTTCACACATATGCATCTTAAATGTCAAAAGCTAGTTTCAAAAATAGAATTGTTGTATTGGCAACGAATTAATTGAATCATTAAGCTGGATGCATTGATATGATTTTTGATTTATGACAATATGAAATCTCTACACATATATCAAGGGTTGTTTACTTCTAGCTTACCTATTGCAATCATCAAGTACAATCCACATATACCATTCCTTGTTCACATGCAACTAATTCTATGTTTTTCGAATTTTTAGTATAATGATTGCACCCCTCATCCAACTTAAAAAGAATATGCTTTTGGATCTCGAGAGATGTTTCCCTACGAATTTCACTTGTATAATTCTTGTGACACTCGCATAGTCGTAACAAACTAGTTCCATGCCTTTGTTTTTACCTCTTCTAACCAAACCATCTATTAATGTTTTCCTTTGCAATTTAAATTGCTAGGGATCAATTAATTATGAAATATGCATCAAAGCCAGAGGTCATTAGTTTGAATCCCAAGCAAGCCATTTACCTTTTATTTTTTTTTTCTCTTGACTCATTCCCGGTTGAGTCATTATCAACTCATTCTTGACCCTTTCGTATTTTCATTATTGAATTATTTTGACCTTATTCTTGTTTTAAGTTATTCTTGACTCATTCATGCTTCTATGTTTGTAGCCCAGTCACATGTAAGGAGGGAGGGGATTTGGATTCCTATCAAGATTAATTTTATCCATTTATTTTTGCAAGTTTTTTCACCTCCCGACTCTATTCTCGATTGAATTAACATTGATTCATCTTATTTTGAGTCAATTTTGAATCGTTCATGTTTTCGTGTGCATTATCCGATTGAACATAGAAAGGATATTGAAGTTTGATATATGATATTGATCCTTTCGCTAATAAGTGTAGTTGTATCTTTCATACGAAAGAAAGAATGATTAATATTTTTTCGCAGCATGTTGGATTACATTTTGCACAACTTTTAAAGCACGATGTCTGCTTCATGATCTATATTGACTGATGGGAGGAAAAAATTGGAAGGCTTTAAAAGCTATGCAAAGCATGATCCAATGTTAGCACCCCGAAAGAACATTTATCATTCTTTTGCACAAAAGATACAACCTCCAACCCTTTGCTAATAGCTTAAGCTTTGTGATTGCTCATGTTCAGACCAACAAAACCACCTTAGCCCGAAGACCAAATAGCTGACGTGGATGAACATCCACAGTCCACATTCCACAATCCCTAAACCATCTGTGCTCTTGTATCTTTCTCCTTTTGGAGCAAAACATCATGCCTGTTGTATTGAAAAATGTATGAATTTATCTTCTCCAAACATCTTGTAGAAAACCAAAGGCGTGGACAGGGCGTCATCATCACAATGACCAAAGGCTTTTTTTGGTTGGCACCTCCATGGAATCATGGTTCTATACTGCCTATAAGTTGATAGGCATAGGGAAATAATTAACTCAAGAAGTCCCCATCTATCTCAAAAGAAAGAGAGTATTATAAAACCATATCCAACTCATTCCCCTGGTCGGTGTCATGGTGAGCATCTTGTCCTTGGCAAGTGGATTCATGGTTCTTCCAACAAAGTACCACATGGCTCACCAAATTTTAAGGGGGGACTTGCCATGTGGAAGCAAGGGAGGGATTTGGGAAGAAAAAAGATTAGCAAGTCTGAAATCTTGCTAAACAAAATTACTCAGCCGATGTGGTTCTTTGTGTGCATTCTTCTTGGCGGCCTGGTAAAGCTCAGTCCACTAGATGACTTGATTACATAAGAAATTGACATGTAAAATTCAGGTGGCTCTTCCTCGTTGATGTGACACACAACTTTTTCTTTTTTTTTTTCAAACTATGAGAGCATCATCAATTATTTTAAAGAAATAATGCGATAGTAATCCATTACAAACATTAAAGAAATGCCTTGGAAGCTTTGAAGTTTGAATAAATCAAACATGATTATGGAGGCATGCAGTTGCCAGGCAATAGCCTAAGTTGCCTCTACAAACAAATATTATAAATTTCATGGGATGGAGTTGTCTCAATTTTCTCATGGAATGAGAACCATCCCATCATGACACTTGGGACAAGAGATGTTCCAAGATATGTTGATCAGAAAGCTAAGATGATGGTGGGATGATTCTATCCTGACACATGAGAGGTACCCTATCCTGCTGTCCCTTGGAACATCCTGCCGAGATTTGAATCCTTACCACAAAATAATCATGATTTTGATAAATGGCGTCAAACTCAATAAGAAACTACACAACACGATGCTTAACATGTTACTCGAAAACATGATGCTTAACATGGGGCAGATGGAGAACTTTTTTGAGGCACCATGAACAAAAGAATGGGAGCTTTTGCCAAGTTATGGATATTCTTGTGCCAGAGAAAACCTTGAGCTTCAAAAAGTCTCATATTTTGTGAGTACTATAAGAATTTGGAATGTCTATCTGCCAGCCAATTCATAAAGCACTTAATCATTTTGAATAATTTGTCATTGGAATGCAATTTTTCTAGCCACAGCTACAACTCAACTGAAATCAAAAGGAATAGGGAATTACATTGCCTGCAGTCAATATGCACAAACAGAGAAATTGGATGATCTCGCACTAGGCCGAGCACAAACTAGCTCATGATAATTTTTTTTTCATTAGTGCATTCTAGTACCCACATGCGTACCAAATATTATCAGAATAAACATTCATCTTGTTACGAAACAATATCAACACAAGACTTTAAAGCGATCCAAAGAAGATGAAAGTGCATATTCAAACAGAGATAATGGAATGAGAAATGCTACAATACATTCAATATATAGCCTTCCTGGGGAATAGTGGAGTACAAGATCCTGGTAACTTGTAGATGGAGTAATTGGAGTGTATCATCATCATCAACAACAGCAGCAGCAGCAGCAAACCTACAAGATCTCCTACTGCCCCCACTTCTGTAAGAGGATATTCAAGCAAACAACCTGGTTTATACCATTATGAAAACATACAAACTTGAGATTGCAGCAGAGTAGAACAAAAAAACAAAAGGAGGCATGAGTCTAAAGATAAAAGTACAATGCAATCTCAGAACATGGTTAGCAGTACTCATGATTATAAAAGACAACTAGGGCCCTATGGAGGTCAAAATCCAATTGACATCAACATATACATAAAAATAAGTAAAGCAATGGATAATATTGATTGATAATAACTTGGCTTATATTCTTTTGAAAATATTTTTTGTTAATTTATTGAACTTATACATAATAACTAAGGTAAGATACAACCACTAATTTCATTTATAGTGTTTAAGGCAATCATTAAAAAAGTGGGAGTCATATCGACTAACAATAATATCTTTATATAGAGAAGCTTCCTAGGCATTGCCACTTCCGGAATATTTTAGATATCAACTTTCCTGTCCCCACATAACTCCTAAGTCTTAATTCAGGTTACTCAGGCTTAATATTGCAATCATGTTAAATTCTACAAAGATTTGGAAAAGCCAAGGTTTTTTTGCATTACAATCTCACTGTCAATGAGATGGAAAGTTTAAAGTGTAGGTTCTAGAGACCACAGATATAATTTATGAATTTATGTGCAACCATATAGAATTTTACATATTTTGATAAATATTGCCGGACATGGTTGTTGCCATCAATCGCTTCATAGATTATGATGCAATTCAAAAGTTTATTTTTATTACCAAGGGTATTAACAATAAAAAAATGTAAAGTTTTGGTCTTCATATTGAGAGACCTGAAGTTTTGTTTGCAGCATATAACATAACAAAGATGTACTTGAGCTAACATTCTGCATTTGCTGCAAGAAAATGTTCACAAGATGGTGCAGATGAATGATCGTGCACATACATGAGGTGAACATTGTGCACGCAAGCATGCATGTTTGCAGTATGTGTATGTGTGCGCGCACATGCATGGGCACGCGTGCGCACGTGTGAGAGAGAGAGAGAGAGAGAGCATAAAATTATGCCTAAAAAGGCTAATTGATATAGTCTGTCATTTTCTAGATTTTTTCGTATATTTGTAAGTTGGGAGATTGACATCATTTATAAAGATCATGAACCCACAAAATATATGTATCAACTCATGTGGGAGCTGTGGAGCTCATATAATCAACAAGAATAAAATTAAGAAGAGATGAAACAGAAGTCCACATCTCCATTAGAAACAATTACAGTTCCAGTTAGGGAAAGAAAGTAATACACCCAAAAGACTCCTTCCATACTCACGAGAAGCTTTTTGCATTTATGAACAGTGTCAAGACCTACATGCTTCTCAAGGTCCTGCAAGAAATTACATAACAGAAATCAAAGCATGTTAATGACATAATGTGTCCAAAAGTAAAACTATAGGAATTCAATATGATTTGAAGCTTATCATATCAGGGGGAAATTTAGCAAGCTTTACTCATTGGAAGAAATTATAACATACTTTCTAAATCACAAATTTGGCTACTTTTGCCATAAGGCTAAGTTCATGGGATGTAAATAATTGTAGTGAATGAACAACTTGGCAAGGCACAATTTCACAAGCCTCCCATACTAGTTTATAATATACACACATAGAAAGTAATGCTAATAAACCTGCGTAAGTATGATCTTGACCAGATGATGGAAGGTGATGATTCAAACGATTGGATATGATCTACTATCTCCATATTGCTTACTATCAAAAACTCATATAATTTAGAAATCCCTAGCCAACCCATCCATTGGTCAAAAATTGACTAGTGAACATATCATAGTCATTAGTTTATTTTGCTCATAGTGTTGCTCCATGAAAATTCCTACTCGTTTGATCATTGAAAAACAGAATTATGCACCAATTAGCAAAAATGCAGACAATTATGTTGAAACAAGTAATAGTTATAACTAGTCACAATATTAATTTATAATACTTTATAGCAATTTGTGCTAGCTCTTTTTTTTCTCTGAAAGTCCAAATTTACAATATTTTACCATTATTCTAATATATGTATACATTACTTCTTCATTATTTGAATTATTCAAAAACCTATGACCCAACAATCGAGAAAGAATTGCTAGAAACAAAACAAGACAGCACTTTACCCTCTCCACCTAATATCCTCTTTGTTCATTCATCTCCATTTTTTTCTTACATTAAAGACTTAAAACAAGTGTTCATAATCATGATTTCAAATTGAGATTTATAAACAACAACATATAACAGGTGACTCTATACATAAATAACCTACATACTGAAGTACATATATATGTATGCATCCATGCATGTGTGAGAAAGCAAGCATGAGAGAAAGAGAGGGGAGGAGAGAGAGAGAGATGACCCATACACTTCCTTGGAAAACTTTGGCAATGGGGTTACTGACCTTTCAGCTATAGATGTGCTCAACAAGTAATTAACATTTCTCATAAATTTTCTCTCCTCTTTTGTTTTCTATGCCCATATGAATTTTAGCCCATCTAATAACTTCCATTAATTATCCAGGTTTCAATTGGACCGAAGAATATTGCAACACTACCATCACATATGGCATCTACATTATTAGACTAGCATTTAAACTATTCCCATGACAATTTGTCTTTTTATATATCAAATTATTCATTTAATTTATTGCACATTGCATGCTACACAATATAAACCTAAATTTCAGACTGACATTCTAGAGTAAGAAAATCCTAGTAGATGCTATATTTCTGCACGTGCAATGTACATGGTACATTTGAAATGGAGAATTTGATGGATGGCTGTGATCCACACATCAAAAATATTTACAGCAGATTTCATAAAAATTCCTCCACTATTAGTTTGTATATTCTTTTCTAATCATTTGTTAACAATGTGTGAGGGGAGTATTTACTAACAAAAGGTATTTATAATGGGATAGAGAGATGATTCGCTCTACATGAGACCAAAGACCTCGCTAATACTTGTAGGAAGAATCAGAAGCTAAGACAGAGGGTAAAGCTGCATGGACTTCATAGACGGATGGCTCAAGGGAGTCATCTGTCTATATTTTTAGCATAATTGAGTGACCGCACTATATTGTATTCGGACACTAGATAATCTCCAAATTAGCACCATTTTATATAATCTACTCAACCCCATTCCTATAACATTTTTCCTTGTTATATTTTTCATATGACTCGTTGTAGATTGTTATGTTAATGAGAAACACCTTTTACTTTTGTCCAGTATCCATCTTTGATCAACCTAATATGATTAACACTGCATATTGGTATAGCATCATGACACAAAGGACTATTTAGCAATGACTGTTTGTCAGAAAACATAAGCACCCAATCTTTCTGTCACCAAATTCCTCCATGATAAACCACATTTGACCTGAATTATATCCTGCACAAGCTAATCCCCCCTTCTAAAGAACAAAAAGAAAAAGACCACCCAACCCCAGAAAAAAGAAAAAAGAAAAAAAAACAATTTTATATGGTTATATGGCAGATAATGCTTCCATTTCTTATGTGCTATGCAGATCTGCATGCTACAGTTGTAGATAATAGGGTTTTTCTACTAAATGATTTCTGAATTTTGGAAACAGACACTGAAAAATTCTTGTGACAATCATTGCATATGCACGGGCACAGACACAAAAGCAGAGGCACAACACACATATACACATGGAGAATCTATTTTATACAGCAAATGATGCACACAAGAAAATTTTCTTGTAACATTCATTACATAAATCAAGTTATCCAATAGTCATAGTTTATTAAGGAACAAGTGTTGCTCGAGTTTTCTCATGGAATCCTATTTTGTTTACATCCAGAACAGGGGAAAAATGTTAAGCTTAAGATGAACTTCACTTCTGGAGGGGAAAAAAAGGCAACAAGGTGAAGAACATTGAGCACTGCAGTCTCACCTTGAGAAACTCTGTGGGGCCTGTTCATGACAAAAACTCGCCTTCAGCTATGTAAAACATCCATGAGTCATAGGGTGCACATGGAACTAACTCTCCCAATGCATCAAGAACCTAAGAGTCATGAGAAACACATCATTTTTGTATGAAAGATAACCCACAGATCCGCAGGCAACACAGAGAATCCAGAAACAACGTCCAACAGCAGTGTCTTTCCTTGGCGCAAAATGAACTTGCAATCCATGGAACATTTCAGTTAAAGAGTGAACAAGAGAGGAAGCATATTGATAAAATAATTGAATAATTTTAAGAGAATCTTGATTCATAAAAATCCTCAAATTTAAAAAAAGGACATCATGGAGATACATGATAATTTGAAGAAATGTTTGTCAAGTGATATTTTAGAAATATTATGCATACACAGTGGTCTTGGTCTCATGCATCTTTCTGATAGCATATGCTAAGTCATGAAAATCCTGCTTTTCCACTATTTTCTTGCTCCATGCATGATGATTAGAATAGGCCACATCAAGTATATTGCATCATTTAATTCTACTTTACAAGTCAATGGAGACAGCTTTTCTCCAAATGTGTAAAAAGCATTCAGTCGCTAGATCGGAAGTATCCTTTGATGACTTTTTATTTCATTTTGTTCAAAAAACTGATATGTTTAAACACCATCCATTATTCACCTGTGCAAGAGGATTAGCTTGGGGACCTCTTGGCTGGAATCCAGAAAACAAGGATGGATTTGAGTCAAATTTGTAACCTTTCATTTCAAATGAATGACCAGCACCTCCAGAAACATTATGACTTTCTAACACAAGAACATTCTGCCTATGTCCAGCTAACATTCCAGCACAACAGTCTACGACACCACTTTCAATAACAACATCATCTACTTGCAGCTTTCCTAGTCAACTTATGACCATTAGACAAATGAGTGCTAGAACCCCGACACAGCAAAAAATCCACATGCATGAGCTTACGAGTAGTTTATGCCAAAAAAAAAAAAAAGAAATTATTCAAAACCTAAGGTTCCCCAATTATAAGGAAAAATTCATTATCTTGCTTCCTTGGTAATCCGTATTTGATTGCAATACAAGAAAATAAATTCTCAGAACTAGTCTAAAGTTATATATGAGTGTGTCTGCATATTTTAAGTGGGAGAGATATGCTGGAACCATACCAAGTACATAAGTTGAGCTAAAATCTTGCTGCGAAAAATTAAGAGCAAATACTAAGAGCACAAAATACATGATGGGCCATGTAGATTGACAATCTGCAGTGTTAAAAAGTATTGACATATAAAAAAATCAGATGTTTTGGACATTTCAACCTATGCATCAAGTAGCATATATTGGAATGGTGTTGATAAAACTCAGGCATCAAAGTGAATGATGAACAAAGTAAGTTGAGATTCCAGGAGATTGATCATGATCTCTACATTTTTGAACACATACCGCTAAAAATTCAGTATTTTTGGATGCCATTAAAAAATAAAAGAATCCAACTCGCAGTAGTTATTCACTCTATGACCTCACAATTGGTAAAAAGCCAATTCAAGTGTGAATATGAACTTAGCTCGAGGACAAAAAAAGGATACCATGCCATTATGTAACGAGTATCTGACTTTAAACTAATATATTTGTAAAAGATAAAGAGGAAAGGAATCCAACAAGTATGACAAACAGTATATTTGGCTAATTTCCATCAACATGAGTTTAAGATCTGAGATCAGACGAGTGCTTCAATGAAAATTAACGTGACATCTAAAGGATTTGGGCCAAAGGAAGAAGAAAACATTAAGAACAGAGAGAGATGGGTATCCAGAAGATAGGGAAGTGCCAAGGAGCCATGGATTAGCTTAGATACTCAAAATAGACCGATCAATCAGAAGCAATGCAACATCCGTAATTGCTTTCTGTAAGAAAGACAATCCTATTGTTGCCAAACAAGAAATAAAGGAAGTGTTGCGGCCAATCGCCTCGTCGCCCGATCGCCGGGGAGCGTGCACCTGCAAAAGGAAGTCCGCACTGACCGGAGGCGGCTCCGGCGGGGACCCTCCGACGGTCAAGTCAGAGAGGTGACTGGGCAACAGTGAAATGCAGACAGAGAGCTCTGAGAAAGAGAGAGGGAGAGAGAGGAGCGAGCCTGCGTATGTGGGAGAGACGGGCGGATCGACCCCTTGCACTGTTGCCTTCCCCGGTATATATAGTGGAGCTAGGTATGGCGCCGTCATTAATGGCGCGGACAAGTGAGGAACTGTCAACTCACTGTGGGCTGTCAGAGCCGCCGTGAAAACGTCACGTCGCCGTGCGGCCGTCTAATCACCAGGGTTGACCCGGCTCTCGGCGGGACAATGCCCCTAGGTAATTGTGCCGCATGTCCGTGTCAGAGCTGACAACGTCTGGCGGCTGTACGGCGGTTGGAGGAGTCAGCCGACCCTAGGTCGGCAGCCAGCGGAGCGGCGTCGGGTTCCTCCGGTCGGTCGGCGAGCTTCATGTAAGTCGGGCCTCAGACCCCCGGGTTCAGTCGGTCGGGACGGATACGCCCGACATACCCCAAGTCGGCGATTAGCCGCAGACTGGTCGGTAGTTAACCGCTGAAGGCATCCGTCAGTCGGTCGGGCGGTCGGGCCCTCCGGCGGTCGGTCGGGTCGGGCGTCGGGCCTCCGGCGGTCGGTCGGGCGGTCGGGCCCCCCGGCAGTCAGTCGGCGGGTTTCCCCAACAGTTGCCCCCCTCCACTCCCGAGTCGGGTGGTGAGCAGGACGATGCTTCCATTCGGGCAGCAATCCCGGACGACTGGGAGTGGATTTGTCGCACGTGTAGATCCGACCGTACTGTCGGATGATCCGATGTCAGACGTCTCATGAATGCCCAGCGATCCGGACGTCCAGTCGACGTCAGAGGTCACGTCGGCATCAGGTGTCAGACGCCACGTCTTGTCGTCGTCAGTCGTCACGTCGGTGTCAGAAGATCGGGCGCCGGACGATACGGCGTCAGTCGATCGGATATTCGGCGCCGATCGCGGAAGAGAGGGCCGCTGTCAGGCGTCCCGTCGGGAATGCGAACCGGCGCGGGCGCGTGAATGCGGGGCCGCGCCCCGCGTGCCGCGTGTCAAGGTGGTTGGCCGGCGCCCCCTCCGGCATTTAATGCGGGCGGTGCGGCCGTCCCGGGGCGGGGCGCGCCGAATCTTCCGCCAACCGGTGGGCGCCACGCGACGCGCATCTGCAGGTCTTCGGTCGGCGCGGAAGGATCTCGGCCGTCGGTCGGCCCTATATATATAGGACCTCCCGGACCCTGACCCACATTTGCCACATCTCGCTGGGGAAACTCTGTCCGGGCGATTTTTCAGTCGTCACGGGCAGAGCTCTTCTTCGCCTGCGGAGGGTCCATCCGGTTCGTGGTCCTCCTTTTCCTTCTTCCTTCCTTTCTTCTCTTTCTCCTCTTTCGGTCCCTGCACAATGACCGGGAAACCGACTCAGGGAGCTCGGTCGGGGAACCCGACCGACGACACCCGATCGGCTCCGGAAGATGAGGCCTCCTCGCTTTCGGGGCCGAACGTCGATCAGCTTCGGGAGCACTATCGCATCCCGGAGCAGTTTCGGCTCTCCGCTCCAGGGGCCGGCGGTCGGGTCAACAACCCTCCGCCTGGCGATCTGGCGCTGTACGTTGAAGACCTTCGCGCGGGTCTTCGACTTCCGATTCCGGAGTTCGTCCGGAATCTGCTTGATTACTACGGACTCTGTCCGGCGCAACTGGCGCCGAACTCTGTTCGGCTAATCATTTCTTTCGCGCTGTTGTGTCAGCTTTTGCCGACCAACCCCCGCGTTTCCCTCTTCCGGGCCTTCTTTGTGCTCCGACCCCACCCTAAAGCCCGAGGGTGGTGGCTCTTCAACCCTCGGAAGGGTCTTGCTTTCATAACTGGTCTTCCATCGTCCATTCATGGATGGAAGAACCAGTTTTTCTTTGTTTCCTCCTCCTCTTCTTGGGGCTTTCCTTCTCATTGGGGTACACCCCGAACGGAGGCCAACGACAACAGTCGGGTGGATGCGGACGACCGGGAGGACTTCCACCGACTGAAGGACATGTCGGTACCGAAGCAGAGGGAGCTTGTTACCGAACAAGCTCTCTATGACGCCGGCTTGAGTCTGGTCCCCCGAATAGGTATCGCCCGATCCTCCGGCTTTTCTTTTTGTCCATCTTTTGGTCGGCTTTTGGTCCAGCCATTAATTCTTTTGTCGGTATTGCAGGGACACCACCGAGGATGAGGCTGACTGATGCCGAGATTCGGCAGTTCGCCAAGAGGAAGAGGCCTGCATCGGGGGCCGGCCCTTCGCGTCCTGTAAAGAAGCCAACCCCAGCCCCGCCGATCGTCGAGTCGTCGGCAACCGACCAGTCGGAGCCGGTCTAGCTCTTGCGGCTCCGGCGGTCCGAGTCGAGGAGGGGCCGACTGAAGAGGCGGCCGAAGGAGTATCGGTATCTTCGCCTATGCGGGTGGAGCCGGATGACGTTCGGGAAACCGAACATCGTCCGGCGGCGTCCGGCGGCGCAACAGGGGGCGCCGGATCAAACTCCAGCGTCCTGTCGCTGCCAGTCCCGTCGGTCGGGGCAGCTGATCGGGGGAAAGCCCCGATGGAGCCCGCGGAGGAGGATAGGTCGGGGGGCCGGTCGATGCCCCCAAGCGCCTACTACCCCGAGGGTGCGTCGGCGTTGGCCGACCACGATCTTGCGAGGAGGTTGTGCCAAGGAATCCTCCTCCCAACCGATGTGGGGTTGCTGCGAACTCGGCAGGTGTCCGAGATGTTGTCTCGGTTCTACCCGACAATGGTCGAGGTAAGCTTCGGGTCCTCCCTTCCTTAGAGATTTTCCTTAGGAATTTTTGCTTATCATGCGATTCTGACGAAGCTTTTTGATCGGCAGCTGATCTTCACAATGTCCGAACTTGAGGCCGGGTACCGAAGGTTCGGCAACGTTCGGGCAGCCTTCAAGGAGAGGTCGGCGGCGGCCGAAGCTGAGAGGGCGATGCTGGCCGAGCAACTCCTGCAGTCGGCCGACCGGGAGGCCAAGTTAGTCGACGAGGTCTCCCGGCTTGGGTCCGAACTGCAGTCGGCCAAGAAGGAGGCCAAGCACAAAGGTCGGGCCGTACGCCGCCTTCGACGCGAACGGGATGGTGCAGCTGCCGAACTCAAAGGGGAACGCGAGCAACTCCGGGCCAGCCTGGAGAAGCTCGCGGAAGCCGAAGAGGAGCTGTCCATCGCCCAGATCGACGCCGAAATGGCGAAGGTCGAGGCGGAGTCGGCGAGGGAGGAGCTCGCCCGAGCCGAGGACGAGGCGATGTCGGCGAGAGAGTCGGCCGAACGGGCGGTGGAGGACTTCCGGTCCTCCGACCGATACCGGGAGGAGATGCTCGAATCGGGCTTCGCCTCATACCGGGTCGGGTTCGAGGATGGTCGGGACGCCGTCCATGCCTTGTACCCGGAGGTGGACGTCAGCCGCGTCGTCCCGCCGTTCGCCGAGGAAGGAGCCGAAGAAGAAGCCGACCAGCCGTCGGGAGGCGTCATCCTAGCGGAGGAAGCTATCCCGGGGCAGGGGCCGACCGAAGCTCCTTTACCGACTGGAGGACATCCTTCTGCCGTTGACCCAGCGCTGCTTTCAGTCGAGACGCCGATCATTCCCGATCCTCCGTCGGTTGAAGAGATCGACCAGGACGAATGATCGGCCCAGCCGACCGTCTTCCCTTTTTGTTTCTTTTTGAAAATACATGTAATCGGGCTTCGACCCGACTCTGTAATTCCTTTTCATCAATGAATGAAACTTCTTTCTTTCTCTCCTTGTTTGTAATGCCGACCATTGCTGCGACGTGGAACCTTAGTCACTAACTTAAGCAAGTCGCCAACTTACGTAAGCCGATAGGACTTCGACAATTTGTGCAGCCCCGAAGGCAGAATGCGTCCCGACTTTAGGTCGGCTTCGGGTAGTTGAAGTTGCCAGTTGGGTCCATCCGTTGAGTCGGGAGCCGACCGAACCTGGTAAAGGTTAGGGGGTCGGACTTCCGTAGATGCATTTAGTCGGCCATTTGCGTCGCAATGTCGGGGAACGATAGTAAGTCGGGTCCCCACTCTCCTGCGTCGGGTTCCATGTCTTTTGACAGACGGTGGCAAGCCGAATGTCGTTCAGCCGGCCGTAGGTCGGTCGGCGAGTAGTGAGTGCGGCTAAGGTCGCGTCATGTGATAGACGGTGGTAAGCCGAATATCCCTCGACCGGCCGTAGCCTGGTCGGAGGTCGCGGCAATAGTCGCGTGGGCTTTTAGCTTTTTCTCGGTCGGGGCCCGATCGGCCTGTCGGCCGATGGATTCTGCCCAAAAATTCGACCGTAGAGGGAGCATGAACTCCCGTTGCAACAGCTGCATCGGCCTTTGTCAGGGGCGGATGTGTTGCCGAAAGTCGAAGGAGTGTAACTCCCGTTTATAAGAGTCCGTCGGCCCTTGTGAAGGTCCGACGAGTCGTCGAAGGAGTATTGACTCCCGTCATCGTAGATGCATCGGTCCGTGTAAGGGGCCGATGTGTCGTCGGTGCCAGGTCCGCGTCGATGCGTCGGGGCTGAGCGCCGATCAGTAGTCGAAGAGTTAGAACTCCGATTTTTCAAACTGAACTTGTATTCCGACAATTGAATTACAGAATTCACTGGTAATACAGCTTCAAGTTGTCGGCGTTCCAAGTTCGGGGAATGGGCTTCCCCTCAAGGGTCTTCAGCCGATAGGCTCTCGGCCCGAAGGTGTCAGCAATCTTGTAGGGTCCTTCCCAGTTGGGAGCCAGCTTTCCTTGATCCAAGGGCTTCGACACTTCTGCCTTCCTCAAGACTAAGTCGCCAGGCCTGAAGAGCTTTGGTCTGACCTTGGCGTTGTAATACCGGGCGACCCTCTGTCGGTATGAGGCCATTCGGATTTGAGCCTCATCTCGCAGTTCGGGGAGAAGGTCTAGGTCGGCC